>NC_089758.1:1649799-1662299 GCF_040412425.1 Macrobrachium rosenbergii
ACAAAAATTCAAGAATATAGACTAAGGTAAAATAATGCACGTAGTGTTTTGCATATTCAAAACTTATGGCCTAAAACAAAACAATAACCCTATTTCTGAAGGAGATACATAGCATGAAATACAATCTAGCATGAAATACAATCTATTTCTGAAAATTAATATTAGAACTACCCAAAATTCAAAGCACTTCCCCTCTTTCTCCTATATCCTAAAATGACAACCTCTTTAGCACTGAACCTGCTGCCCACATCTGCCTTCTCAAAGCCGCATTTCTAGTACGAAACATTTCACTTCACAACACTCAGAGGGTCGTGGTATCTGAGTAGGGTCGCCCCAGATTTCCCACTGTGGTGGTTCCAAGTTCAATCACTGCTCAGGGCTTGATAGATTTTCACTGGCAAAAAATTTCTTGTCTTTGTAACTTAGAAACCTGCGGCTCCAGGAGCAAATAAATCTACCTGTTAAGTCATTCATTAGCAGCCATCTGCTTGGTTCCCCCAGGCCCTAACGTGTGTGGCAAGGGGGAAACATTGTGCGAGGATGCAATTACTCTATTCTTGACTCCGCTGCTCATTAGTTACCCTTTACATATTCAAATATTGCATTACAAGACAAAGCTCATCCTCAAATTTGACATGAAACTTTAGTTAACGATTCCAACTTAGAAAATTCAACACAATACGTATGGAATTTTCAGCTTTCATTTCACACTCACAGATAATAAGGAATCACACGCACATATTCTAGACAACTATCATTTCCTGACCATTTTTGCGCACTTATATAAGAGCGCGTTCGTGTTCCGTAACATTAAGGAAGATCATTGTCAATCAAGTGTCGCGAGTAATAGGCTTACAGGCAGCAAACCAAACAAAGCCAGTGGCACGCGGCGAATCGACTATACCCTGGCAAAAAAAAAAAAAAAAAAAAAGACGACTCGGGAGCAGGAAAAAAAAGGCAGCCATCACTCTCGTGGAGAGAGTCATAGAGAGAGTGTCATACGTCAAAGAGTGGAAGTTGGAGTCTGAGAACAGAAGGGGAGGAGGATACGACGACGTACCGCCAGAGCGAATGTCATGCAGAACGTTTTCCAATATCACGCATCGCAAGAAATGGGAACGAAAGCGTGATCGGAAGTAGTCGAGAGAGGGATTCGCAGGTACAAAAGATGCTGCTGGGTTATCAGGAGGTACTAATGAGAGAGAGAGAGAGAGAGAGAGAGAGAGAGAGAGAGAGAGAGAGAGAGAGAGAGAGAGAGAATTCCTCATCATAAGCTTGCAAGCGCAACAGCTAGTGCATCGTGCATTAAAAGTCTGCCAGTTCGCCCGAGCGTAAATATCATGGCAATAGGGATCCATACGTACTTTAAAGCAAAATTAGTCGAAGACTATAGTTTGTCTCTTCTGTAAGTCGATACAAAACCAAAAGAAAGGAGACAGTAAATTCATATATATATATAATATATATATATACAAAATAAATATACATATATATATATATATATATATATATATTTTTTTTTTTTTTTTTTTTTTTTTTTGCTAGCTCCTCAGTCCAAGACTCCGTTTCCATAGATTTCAGACGAACGACCCAAGAATCACATAAAAATTAGATTTCAGACGAATGACCCAACAATCACATAAAAAAATGTGAAAAATCGAGCACAGAGATATGGAAGATGTCATGAAAACATTTTACCGGCAGCCACGCTAAGGAATGGCGACATTCACGAGAAGAGGAAAGACGAAAGTTAGCACTGTCACCTCCCGTCACAAAAGCCGACTGCTACTGAACTAAGAATAATATACCAACAATATGACAAAAGGGAAAGTTTATAAAAGTTGTCAAAAGGACTAAGCCCGTGTGCTCTTTAGCTGCAATGGCGAAAAGAAACGGAAACGTCTGCACCTTAACTAGAAATGAAAAAACATGAAATGAAAACGAGGAAAAGAAAAAAGAAATGACAGGAAGCTTGACCATAGGCAAAGACCGGTTCTCTGTAGCTGCAGAAAGTCGTGAGGGCAAAATGGAGTATCAGGGGGGCAGCTGAGACAACAACCGCCCCTTCCCGAAGCATGGCAAAAAGAATTCGCCCGAGCGGGATTAGGGAGCGAAATCCTTGCAAACACGCGTTATTAAAAGGAGGAGAGTTCCCGGATGAGATCATCCAAATGTTTCTTAAGAGGACTGCGTAATGACGCCTGACTCAGAAGTGCGTCCTCGTATTTACTCTACCGTAAAAACATCGACGCCTCCTACTGTTGGCGTTGTTATTGTTGCTGGAGGATTATGCACGGGTCTTGCACTCCTGAGGAGGAGCCCGTAAGAGATTCCGTATCACAACCGCTCATAAAATCCATAATCATAAAGTTTATTTATTATTTTTCACTTCTATTTTGTTGTATTCATTGTAGAAGGATCTCCTGCACTTATAGCGATGATCACCCGTACTCAGTCGCATCAAAAAACGAACCCAAACGACCTGTAGTTTCACAAATTAATTTTGACCAACAAAAAACAAACCCATCTCAACAAGCAGTGTGGGATAACAAAATGAACAGAAGTCTTATTCCAGCAGATATGAAACGGTAAAGGAATAAAAGTGGCATCGCTGTCCATTGGAAGCGTCACATCCTTTTCAGCCTTAAATGATTTGGCACTTACCCCACTGTCATTAGTGATGAAATGCACAAAGAAACAGAATTTGAATACTGCTCCCAAAATCACAGCCAAATCAAAGCAATTAGTATTCTCTCATTTATTTCGCCCCTTTACTCATTCATCATTTTGCTTGCTGTTGTGTCTGAGTTATTTCTCTCGTTTTTATTTCTTCATTTGTTCTTGATGGCAGTGATTCTTATCTCACCCAACGATTTACCCTTCTCGAGTAAATGGCCTAACAAACTCTAACTTTGAGTGAGAAAACAAAATTTACATTCGAGAGGGGAAACAAAATCTACTGTCAGAGGGCGCACAATATGTACCCTTATGAGTTCAAACAAAATCTACCCTTTAGATAAAAAAAAATTGACCCTTGACATGGAAAACAAAATCTACCGTTTTCCTTCTCAAGGCCAGATTTCGTTTTCCTTCTCAAGAGTAGGTTTTATTTTTCCAGTCAAGAATGCTTGCTTTCCCTTGCAAGAGCGGTTTTCGTTTTTCCCCTCAAGGGTAGATTTGGTTTATTTTCCATGCGAAGTATAATAGGGTATACTTCGCATGGAAAATAAACCAAATCTACCTTTGAGGGGAAAAACAAAAACCGTTCTTGAAAGGGAAAACAACAAGCATTCTTGACTGGAAAAATAAAACCTTCTCTTGAGAGAGAAAACAAGATCTACTCTTGAGAAGGCAAACGAAATCTGGCCTTGAGAAGGAAAACGGAAACTCACAAACTGAGTCCTTCATAAAAAGTCTTATCTTTGATCATCAAATGAATGAGGCTCAGCCACCGAAGATAATTATATCTCAAAAAAAAAAATCCAATTCTGGGAGCCAACGAGTTCGCATTTAGTATATGAATATTGAATGAAATTGCGGACACTCATCAAAAATGAATTTTGCTCTTAAAAAAAATAGCGGTTCAAATTACTGGAATACAATCAGCGAACAAAATGAGTGCAAGTTCCTGTGAGAGAGATTCACTGTTCTATCCGATTCTCTCATAACACAGACTTTGTGAGAGATTTACTTTATCTACGCTCATGCTTAAGGAATAGAAACTTGTGTGATATTTGTAGCAATGCTGCAGAAATAAGCGGTAATTAATTAATGTAACAGCAGTACATCTTTGCAGGCACAGTATTCGCGATGTCGAATAGATTCGTTGGTCACGAAATGACACGCTGGAAGCGAAAATAAAGATTTTGTAAGAGAAGTAAAAGCGAAGCAGCAAATCGGTATACCATGGTGATATCAGTAAAGCGTTGTTTACCCTTTTTCAAGTATATAATAATAATAATGATAATAATAAAAATAATAATAATAATAATGCAATATATGAATTATACTAGAATGTGTATGTGTCTGTGTTTGTGTGTGTGAGAGAGAGAGAGAGAGAGAGAGAGAGAGAGAGAGAGAGAGAGAGAGAGAGAGAGAGAAACTGTCAGTAGGTTTGAAACATTAACGTATTCGCGTTAACAGAACCATTATACTAAATCTTCATATAGTAACCACAGCTTTACGGTGACTTCCAGAGGAAGCGCTATTGATATCCGATGACGAGCTCTGAGGCTACACCGTTGTAAAATCTCTCAGACCAACAGAACAGCACTAGAGAAAGTGCCAGCATAGAAGAGACAGAGGCCTCCAGGCGGGAAAAATACAGAGAGAGAGCGGCAAGTCACTAATTAGACGAACTAGCTATGCTTGGATCCTGCAAACAGAAGCCTTCATAGATATGAGTTCAAAAGTTAAGTATATCTTAGTTTAACCAGACCACTGAGCTGACTACCACCTCTCCAGGGCTGGCCCGAAGGATTAGATTTATTTTACGTGGCTAAGAACCAACTGGTTACCTGGCAACAGGACCTACAACTTATTGCGGAATCCGAACCACACTATGACGAGAAATGAATTTCTATCACCAGAAATACATTCCTCTAGTTCTTCATTGGCCGGTCGGAGAGTCGAACGCTAGGCCAACAGCGTGCTAGCCGAGAGCTCTAACCACGCCTCCAATGAAGAATCAGATATGCGCACAGCTTCCTAACTAGGAATGGATATATAAAGTTGAAGGTTAATTGCCTGGAATAGACAAAATGACCAAGAAGATCAAGAAAAAAAAAAACGAAGTATAATCTCTCCAATACAATATTCGTTACAATTTGGGAATAGTATGCCTGCAAACTCCTTAAAAAGCTGTAAGAAAATAACATACCACCTCTCTACTAACCTTCATCTAACGCTACCCACAAAAACTTCAGGAAATCCACTTAGCCTACTTTTTAAGGCCAGTGAAGCAAAGAGGCCTCCTTTTTGGATATATATTTTTTTATAATATAGGCGTGTATCATTTTTGTTACTTGTTTTCCGTTAACTATGATACCTTTTGAAAATTCTCGTATTCACACCATTAATAAAGTTTCTACTAAATACAATCTCTAATGATATTATGCGATTGTCTTCGACTTACACTTGTTCATCCTTCCTCTGTCATTGAAATCTCTATACTTCCTACTGTTGGCACTTTCACATTCTTAGATATATCTATCTATCTATCTATCTATCTATCTATCTATCTATCTATATATATATACATATATATATATATATATATATATATATATATATATATATATATATATATAGATATATAGAAATAATCAACACACAATCACGTGTGGAGCAGAAACAAATTCCTGACTCACATCAGGATCGAACTCCAGGTCTTTCAGTTGAAAAGCAAGGGGGGCAGCTTGCCCAGGTAATTCCTTGGGTGCAGTTGCCATCAGGTTCCAACTTCTTTTGACTTGCATGGCCTAGTGGGCAGCGCCCTTGCCTTTCAACTGAAAGACCTGGGTTCGATCCTGATGTGAGTCAGAAATTTATATATACATATATAAAAGTATGTTTGTATGTGTGTGTGCGCGTTCATGTGTAAAAATAAGTACATAAACACAAATACAGATTCGAATATACAACGACATAAAGATGTAAGTATATATAATAATATTGCATAACGTACTGTGCTGCAATGAAACTGTTATGGAACAGAGAACGAAGCATACAAACCTAATTGCACACTAAAGTGCTGTTTACGGTCACGCTTCGCTACTTAAAAATAGTCGATAGCAAATGTAGCCCATAAGGGGACGTGACCCCCGCCCATTCCGGTAAATATACAAAAATTGTGTTTTAATCAATTTGAAGAAGAAAAAAAAAAAGAACGCTGAGTAACACACTTTACTTGGCGAATGGCAACCTACAATGCACTCAATGACCTACACTCAACTCAGCACTTCTCACGACGAGAATCATTGTAATAACTGCATGAAAAGTTTTCGTCTCTTGCATAACTACGCAAAAATCATTAGTCTTTAGCACAGGACACCATATTCAGCCTCCTTACATTCTGCAGTCACTGGTTCAGCGGTGTCTCTCGTGTGGAAGGATAAAGGATCTGCGGTACGTGAAAAAGCATACTGCGCCTCATTAAATGGAGGGAACATTTCGGTCCTTAAGCCTAATTCATCCATAAAGGCTGTGCCTACCGGATGCCCGATAACTGACCCTCCCTCGGCTCACTCATGAGATGTAAATTCCTAACGGAGAGCGTTGAAACTTATCCAATAAAGAAACTATTAAAAGAATCTATTCATTTGTTTTTCTTATCATGGTGTGCGATTAAATGCGCGTTCTAAGTAAGAATGCAGAAACCCGAGCATAACGTATAGCAGAACCACTGCAGAGTTATTAATGATAAATCTATTTTACTATAAATATGTAATGAAAGGCAAACGCGGCATCATCTAAGAGTCTAGTTTTCAGATGTCAGAGACCCAGCTTGAAAAGCAAGGCACCACTGATCCCAGAGCAGGGAAAAAGAAAAAAGAACGGACTGCCTACACCAGTACACAACATGCAGCCAGGGTCTAAACTGTCTCCGCCCTACCCATGGTTCAAGAGAGACCGAAAGCCCTCCGCCCCTGGCCCCAGGCACGTGACATACTTCCACTGTAATGTAATCTGGCCAGGGTTTGTGTGGTCACGTGGTATGACCGCTTGTACCTCCTCGTGTGTGTGTGTGTGTGTGTGTGTGTGTGTGTGTATCATGGTTGTACCATCTTCCATTTGAAATTACTGTGAAATCCGCGAGAAAAAGATCAAACCCGTTCCTACTGAAACTGCCATATAATGTTCCCCTGTGCAACGGTGATTGTTCTAATCGACGGTAGACCCGCTTGTACCTCCTCGTGTGTGTGTGTGTGTGTGTGTGTGTGTGTGTGTGTGTGTGTGTGTGTGTGTGTGTGTGTGTGTGTGTGTACCATCTTCCACTTGAAATTGATGTAAAATCCGCGAGAAAAAGATCAAACCTGTTCCTACTAAAACTGCAATATAATGTTCCCCTGTGCAACGGTGATGTTCCATTCGACGAAAGACCTGCTAAAAATACATAACAGCAATATATTCCTATATTTTTTCGACCTCGGAACATAGCATTTGTGCTAATCGAGATGTAGTAGAATACAAAATATTATAAGATATCAATATAAACACCTTTCATATTTATAGCGAGCATAATGACAGACTGCAAACACAGTAAATTACTGTTCGAGTACACGTATCACATTTTCTTCTTACAAAACGATAAAAGATAACAGCAATCATTATTAGTGAAGGACTAAATATCTGTATACACCAAACGTCTCATCACTGGTTTTCATCGTCTGGTTCTTTAATGGCATCAAAGAGATTTCAAGTAGGCTTTATGGAGGGAGGTACGCTACCATTACGAGGTTCTTTGATGACGGTCCGTCAAGCAAAAATATATAATCCTTGAGCGCTCCATTACCGTCATTTCTGGACGGACTCGGCCACTTTTTATGTACATGGAACATTATGGTAACAAGTTACGAGTTTGTACCCTTCAATGAAGAAAAAAATAATCAATGCATCGTGGGTGAAAATGGACATTCCTCAGTAAGAGAATGAGGAAACTTCCAGAGACACAAAACCAAAGTAAAAGAAGTTCATCAGGACCATGAATGCCATTAACGCTAGAATGAAATTCGTTATTACTGTAGCTTTTTGAATAACACTACAGATGGATGTAAATCGCCACACACTAAGACTATCCGCACTGCACCTGCCAGGTAGCCAACACCAAGAGTTCTGTTTCTTGTAATTTAGAAACAAGCCCAAGGGCCATTCTTCTAGCACACTTGAGCCTTCTCTTCCAAGGCCTACACCGAGCCATTCGACCAAGGGTGAAAACGACGCCCTTACTGAACAGGTGTACGCAGCTGGTTTTGGCGTCACCTTACTTCCTTGACTTCCTCTGCCGAGGCTCTTTGTTCCTTGCGCTTTACCCGCGCCCTTCGTCTATTCCTCTCCCTTGATGTGATCAACATTTGTTACGCCTGTCTATACAGTAAACACACTCTCTAGCTTGTTGTCATGGCCGGATAATAACGGTCTAACTTCAACTCCTTTTTGCACGGTCTATTTCTACTATCATATTTTACTTTGAGAAAATAAAAAAAATCTTATCTAGCTCAAATTTTCTTTGAGGTTACGCAGGTGTGCATTCTTTAATTTTAACTATAATTCTGAATACGTAATTAACTGCCTCATTTACTGTACGTCCCAGAATTATTTCTTCTATATTATTCGCAAACCCTAAAGAATGGACTAACCTTTATTCACCTGACATATTATGCTTTGCAAAATATGGCGCCTCACTCTTCCCTCCACAACGACCTCCAAAACCACGTTTGTTTATCTTCTTAAGACTCGTCATTTCCAAAAGACCACAAATGAGTCGTCTTTTGGTCTTCCGAAAACGAACACTCATTGTCTGTCAGGTATGAAATTCTCTGGATTGTCCTTACCATAAGTATTGGAAAGTGCTGTCTCTTCCCTTTAAATTCTCCAGACTCATTCCTCCTTGGTAGCACACTTCACATATATCATAAGTGTATTGCTTTCTCTATGAAGAAACCAATAATTAGTTTGTTTCCTTTTACACCGAGTATCTTTTTTGTTAAGCTTTCCGCAACCCTAAATTACAGGTTTTTATCGATCATTCCACAATAAACTGTAGGTCCCGTTGCTAGGTAACCAGTTGGTTCTTAGCCACGTAAAATAAATCTAATCCTTCGGGCCAGCCCTAGGAGAGATGTTAACCAGCTCAGTGGTCTGGTTAAACTAAGATATATTTTATTTTTTTTGCCTTCAAAAACCATAATCACGTAGTCTACTCTCTATTAAATGAACACCCCTCTTCTATACTTATATAAATAACTAATAACGAAACTAAATCCATAATTCATTTCCAAATCTGGAGATTTTGTGCCTTATCTCGACCAGTAAGTCAAAATTCTTAGCCTCCTCAGGATTGACTCATCCTGAAGATAACGGTTCATGTAAAGCATTCCAAATATTATAGAATAAAATAGGGGTAACAATAGACTTATGATAACTATGACTTTCTTTTCTCAATTTAAAATAGGACTCACAAACATTACTCATTGCGTCTTGAAAAAAAAGGCAGGAAGTGTCGAATTCAGTGGTGATGATGATAATGTTCGTCATAACTGACCATATCAACTATTTTTTTCCCATAAACATTATTCATAATGTCAACACAACTGAATATAACATATAAAAATGCCCTTCCTTTGTTAAGCGAGCTTTGGCGTCATTCATCTGTTGTGTTCTGAGTCAATTCCTTTTCCCTTTGAGAGGGGTTGGTGCCAGAGGGGTACAGTCTTCCGGTTTCGAAGCACGGTTTAAGGAGTGAGGTTTCCAGCCTTATGCCTTCTCCGATCCTTACAGAAGCTGTTGCCCACTTGCAGATGGGTGAAGCGCTGGGCAGTATGTCAGGAACGATCAAACACCTAACAAACGGGAGCCGAGCGCTGTCTCACTCACCCACGGCACCCAGTTTACCTGAATGCACCTTCCAAAGGTGGGCGAGGGAAATCGCCACATCCTTATGCTATTGATATATATATATATATATATATATATATATATATATATATATATATATATATATATATATATATACATATATATATACTACAAACTTAATACATTCATATATATCATCATGAAGCTACAAATGGATTGGTACTGCCGGGTCTCGATCCTCGACATAGATACTTATCCAACGACTCCAGTCGACGGTCTACCCACTGAGCCTTCAAGCCATGTATATAAATCACGGTATGATAAAAAATTTCATATATATATATATGTATATATATATATATATATATATATATATATATATATATATATATATATATATATATATATATAGAGAGAGAGAGAGAGAGAGAGAGAGAGAGAGAGAGAGAGAGAGAGGCACCAATAAAATTGTTAATATTATAACAAATAACTCAATGATCAAGCAAACCGGTGGAACAAAACAAAATGTGAAGAACTCTAGGTTGCTTTCCTGAAGATTAGTGCCCCCACATTCTGGGTGACAGTGAACACATGCATATACGAGGAGCTCTTACGTTACAGTCTCTCTCTCTCTCTCTCTCTCTCTCTCTCTCTCTCTCTCTCTCTCTCTCCATGTCCTGTTCTTTCCCCATTTAGGAATTCCTCCCAAGCCTTCCATCGTAATCTCTACCGCGGGTGCAATTAACCTTCGTTTCTCCTCAAATCATCCCTCTTTTTTTCTGTCTCCTCGACCGCGATGAAACCACCCTCGGCCAAATTATGCCTCGTCACCTCTACCCTTTATATCCTCATACAAGAGAATAATTATCTCTCTCTCTCTCTCTCTCTCTCTCTCTCTCTCTCTCTCTCTCTCTCTCTCTCTCTCGTCAGTCTACCCTTACACATCCACCATAGTAACCATCTTGTCTAAATCCTGAGCACCAAAACAAAAGAGGAGCGGAGAAAGGAAATAGGGGCTGGGGCTGTGAAAGCGAAGGCGAGATCGCATAGTTAAGGCGGCGATAAAGAGCTTCCAACAAAGAACACATAAACAAACTCCCATAAAAAGGAGGAGGCGCAGCCTTTTCGTCAATATAGGTACAACAAATGTCTACGAGGGGGAGAGACAGACAGACAGACAGACAAAGACATAGAGACTGTTATACTGTAACTAACCAAGATTCCCGCGGAACAATAAGACTTATTGATAAGAAAGAATAACAATAACACACACACACATACACACAATTTTCACACACACACACGCAGTTCAAAACATTAGGGAACTGACGACTAAAGAAAAGGAAGCTTAAACACAGAGAAGCAAGAAATGACACGCGTGACAAAAGAATAGCAACCAGAGAGTGAGACATTAAGGAACAAAAGTGCTCTCACTAAAACCTGCACATCTGGCTCCCCACCCCCGCACCAGAGAAGCAGAAAGAAACCGCAGAGGAAGAAAGGATACAGAACAAACGTAAAGCTACAGAGCAAGAAAGGATACAGGGCAAACGAAAAGATACAGAGCAAAAGGAAGGATACAGAGCACAAATGACGGGATGCAGAGCTAACCGACGTTGCTCACAGTAGCAGCGGAGGGAAGAGCGGAGCGCAATAGCCCAGTCGAGCTCAAGTGGTCCAGAGGAGGATCAAGGAAAACAAAGGAATACCGTTGAGGACTTGACTGCCATACGACTGGCACGCTGCTCACTCTGGGTCAGCCAGGTAGACTTTGCAAATAGGAAACGATGGAATACGTAGGGGATCATGCACCTCATGTGAGTGGGGGGAAAAAGAAGGAAAGAAAGAAGTCTCCTCTCTCCCTTTCTGTTTCCAATGAAGAGCGGTTTTCTCGTGCACCTTTCTAAGGCTCCATTTTTTCACCACTGCCTGCATTATATATATATATATATATATATATATATATATATATATATATATATATATATATATATATATATATATATATACAGTATATGTACATACACACATACATATACATATATATATATATATATATATATATATATATATATATATATATAATGTTTTTCTAGGAACTTGTGTAGTTCATCCCTTTCTCCCTTATAATTAAGCAGGATGTCATCCGCGCATTTGGGGGCGAATACCATTACATGCAAAAAAAAATGGCGTGGCCATGGGTTCGAGCCTTTCGCCGATCTTAAGTCAACATTTTTATGGAATGGTTTGAAACAGAAGAAAAGTTAAGTATACCTTAGTTTAACCAAACCACTGAGCTGATTAACAGCTCTCCTAGGGCTGGCCCGAAGGATTAGACTTATTTTACGTGGCTAAGAACTAGTTGGTTACCTAGCAACGGGACCTACAGCTTATTGCGGAATCCGAACCACATTATACCGAGAAATTAATTTCTATCACCAGAAATGAATTCCTCTAATTTTTCATTGGCCGGCCGGAGAGTCGAACGCGGGCCCAGCAGAGTGCTAGTCGAGTACGATATCGACCCATCCAATGAGGAACTTACCAGGGCGCTGAGAGAGAGAGAGAGAGAGAGAGAGAGAGAGAGAGAGAGAGGTAAGAGGCGGGTAAGAGCTGAATCCGATTTTTCTTAATTATTCCGATAATGCTACAATATGGGTGTGCAGGGCAACGTTAAATATAATTTGATCGGCATCTGTGACCAACTTTAATTGGTGAATGAGTGTTGGTGACACTCTAAAGGACGATAAGTGTTTCTGTCAACTGTCATGATTCTCAAACCATTGTTACTGTCAGCTTACTGGCCTAATAACCTCACCTGTATAAGAAATGACCATAGAAAGTTATTAAAAATTACTAATCAATTGCATTGCCGAATGTTGCGCCCAAGCTAACAGGAGCAGCTTACAAGCAAAAAAAGAAAA
>NC_089758.1:1664799-1694799 GCF_040412425.1 Macrobrachium rosenbergii
GTTGGGAGGTCACAGAACAGTCAACGAATTAACATCGAAATCTACTTAATGGTAATCCTATCTATTCTATCTTTCAGTTCCTTCTGGAACACATGTTTTATTACAGGGGCAAAAGAAAATAATCCTAGACTTACATTAAA
Source organism: Macrobrachium rosenbergii (assembly GCF_040412425.1). NCBI lineage: Eukaryota > Metazoa > Arthropoda > Malacostraca > Decapoda > Palaemonidae > Macrobrachium > Macrobrachium rosenbergii. Next base: position 1,664,940 of record NC_089758.1, read on the forward strand.
ATTATTCTGCATAGTTAACTGAATCAAAACAGATTCTAAAAAGTTCTGGAAATAGTTTCATTACGTGGCTTTGCGTCCAATGTATTCTGTGGGACTTTTCTCTTAAATATAAAAATAGAGCATTTATAGTCTGAACTGTTCTTACTTAGTATTTGCGTTTATTCACCTCAATCTTGCATGCACTCCCTCGCTAGGACATCCGACTTACAATCACTTTTTTCCAACCCGCTGCTCTTCATTCTTTCCACATGAGCAAACCACCTCACTGCACAGATCTATCGTTTACCTATGCTTACTCTTCTGCCACACCTGTACGTCCTCACATTTCCTGACTTCCCACTCTTCCACGCTCCACATACAGTACACTGTACTACCAAACATTTCTCCTTTCACTTGACCTCGTCCTTCGTATTTACTACTGAATAAGAAAGCGACTTAACTGCTTCCATTCCTACACCATGTATATCAACACTGACAGCCATCTTTCGGGTTTCCATTTAGCCTTGTAGCCTTATTCTTCACGCCATTCGCTTTCAACATTCTCTGCTCATGAACAACCAAACTCTCTGACAAATCTATGCAGCTTCTTTCCACCATAGCAAATTAACACTGCATCTTCTACAAATATCAAGCACTCTATATAATCTCCTTTGACGATTCATCTTCACAACTCTGCACCTGATTCTGTATAAAGATATTATAATACCTTCACAAGTCTGCATACTGTACCGCAAGCTTCACTTTCATCCTGAAAAATGTCAGTTGCTTTTAACATAATTCTACACCAAACAACCTCTACACCATCTAAATCGCATTTCGATTATTTCAACATAAGCTTTTCCTGGCTCCGTGTAGGCCATATACTAATTTTCCTTTTTCCTCTCAGACATCTAATTCAGTGGTTCCCAACCAGGGGTCCATAAAATTTCAAGGGGTCCATAGAGATGACAGGAAGATTTATTGCCTCCTGAAATGACGAGTGTCATGAATATATGTGATATATGAATAAGAGAGAGAAAATTAATAAATAACCTTTATTTTATTATGGCAATAGTAAGTGCAATAATTAATTCATATTGCTATTTATAGTAATGCAGCTATTGCAGCTATTATAAAGGGAAGATGCTTATATAAATGAAAATCACTAATCAGTTTAACGGACCGAAGCCGTAGCCACTGCTGGTATACAAACGCAATCATGAGCAGCCAGACGTTTTTTCATAAACAAACACGAACCAGACAGGATGATAAGTCGCTTACGGCTGTACAGTAGGCACGCCTGCATCACTTTCAGACTTTCGCCGCTTTTTTACTGGAATCGTGAGTTATACTTTGCTTTTTAATCATTTTGTTATGCCTAACTATGATTAAATATATGCAGAATTGAGGTATCTTTGAAATGAAGCAATGGAACTTTGTAAACATGTCAGAGCCATTTCATTAACCTGTTCATTACTGGGGACTTACTTTTAATTGTATTTAGACTAACATTAGATGAGTTTAAGCACATTGGGGAGTGTTTTATAGAGTTGAAATGTTTCTTGATGTACAGAAAAATTGTGACCTGTTGGAGATATTGAAATCAGAACACTTTGAGCTCCGCCTTGCTTATCTTGTGGACATATCTGAAATCTTCAACCAGCTGAACTTGAGACTCCAAGGAAAGGATTCAAACTTGCTCAGCCACTGTGACTCAATACATGCATTTTTGGTCAAATTGGAGCTATATAAGAAGAGAGTGAGTGTAGGAAAATTTATGATGTTTCCATCATTGAATGAAGTTCTTGCTGATGGTCAGCTTTCAAGCACCTTGTCCAAGGAAATCATGGATCACTTGTCTCAACCAGATGATGAATTTCGCCGTTACTTTCCTGACTTAAGCCCTCAGCATGCAGGATTAGCAAAAAATCCGTTCTTATGTCAGGTTGATGATGTGTTAGAAGACGCACAAGAAGAGTTCACTGAGCTTATCCACGATTCAACAGCCAAGGATGTGTTCCAGTCAAACTCCTTGTCCAGCTTCTGGTGTTCAATGATGGAATCATATCCAAAAATAAGTGATCTGCCAGTCCGAGTTCCTTTGCCTTTTGCTTCAACCTACCTGTGCGAAAGTGGGCTTTTTTCTTCATTACTTGCAATACAAACAAAATCAAGGAACAAGCTGCCTGTGGAAGATGACTTGAGATGTGCACTGGCTGCCACTGAACTAAGGATTCATGAGCTGGTTGCTCAAAAACAACCACAAAAGTCCCATTGAGAAATATAAAGTGACATACTTTATTAACCAATGAAAAGTTTCTTTCACTGCTGTTTATGTGAATTTTTATGTGTTTTATTCATACAGTTATTCATACATGTGTTTTATTCATACAGGTTTTGTGATTTTTTTTTATTCATACATGTGCTTGCAAGCTCAAAATAGGGCAAGGATTATAAAGATAGTTTTTGCGTACAATAACTGCAACTATAACATTTTTCCTATGTATTTTACTTAAATAAAAAAAAGTGCTGAACGGAATGTTTTCTGATTTCATATAAATAGGCCTACAGCTTAATCAGCATAACAATGCAAGGCATTTTACATGAATATATTAATTTTTTTGCAGAAAAATCTTTTATTAATTTTGCTGGCTTAACCTATTTCGTTGTAGGGGTCCACGGGTGAAAAAAGTGACTGGAAAAGGGGGAACGGGACAAAAAAGGTTGGGAACCATTGATCTAATTAAACCTGATTCCTACACTCACCAGGTTATCCAAACACCGCACTTCTATTCCCGTATTATGCAAACTGTCACCCGACTCACTTTCGTAGTTCTTCATTGGATGGGTAGGTAGAGCTCTCAGCTAGCACGCTCTTGGCCCAGCGCGGCGTTCGACTCTCCAACCGGCCAATGAAGAATTAGAGAAATTTATTTCTGGTGATAGAAATTAATTTCTCGTCATAATGTGGTTCGGATTCCACAATAAGCTGTAGGTCCCGTTGCTAGGTAACTAGTTGGTTCTTAGCCACGTAAAATAAATCTAATCCTTCGGGCCAGCCCTAGGAGAGATGTTAATCAGCTCAGTGGTCTGGTTAAACTAAGATATACTTTTTTGACTCACTTTCGTAGCCACAACCATACCATACACTTTCCTGAGATGCTTAGCAATGTTATGCAGTATAATTGTCTCAATCACACGCTCTCGTCACCTACTTAATGTAATCATATCATCACAACCACTTACACGAGATCCTATCAACCTTGGTGTCTTTCCATTCTTAAACTGCTCAGTGCCCTCTTGACGACTCTTCAATATTACCTTGCCTGATTCAGTGGATAAATGAGAAATGAGCGAACGTTCTACAATTCCAAAAACACTCGCAACTTCTGAACGGTATTGGTTCAGTTGTTCCGTTTTATAAAAACAAATACGAATCGGAGAACAAAATTCCTTGCATACATAAGGTTCATGCTAACAAGATTTTTGTGGATATAGTTAGCTGATGTAATGTCACTGTAATGTTAAGCCAATCAAATAGCATTCCTGTTCAACAAAGACATACACACATATATATACAGTATATATATATATATATATATATATATATATATATATATATATATATATATATATATATATATATATATATATATATATATATATACCTTACACTCCATTAGTAAAATGATACAGAGGCTAATTTAAATCTGGTGTTAGTAACAGAGCAATTACTTATCCTGCGCAGGACCTCCCTACCATTAGGATACACTTCCATTTATGAGCAGGTAACCCAACATACGCAAATCATGTACATATGTACGCGGACTTGCATTCACACTCCAGACAATTACCGATCAACACAGCGCTGAAGCAACTGCCGGTAAAGTTAGGTGTAATTTAACAGATGATTAATCTCTCTCTCTCTCTCTCTCTCTCTCTCTCTCTCTCTCTCTCTCTCTCACTGAGGCGTGCCTCTGATTATTCCTAAAAGCCTAAAGCGCCGTCCTTCAGCGGGGAGTTGTGAAGGTGTTTTCTTTGGAAGAGATGGCAAATCTTGAAACCTCTTCCCTGCTAGGAGCGAAACGACCATTATGTCGCCATAAAAATCAGGAAAACAAAAACAAAGAACCCCTACAGAATACCCTTCAAAATAGCGTCTTCGACAAAGAAAGCGTTAAAACAAAAGAAAAGCGAAACAAAAATTACAAAAGTAAACAAACAATAATGAGGTTTGGAAACAAAGGAATAATAAATGCGTTTTAATAAGGAGAGGAACTCGAATGGGAAGAATTCAGACTCAGACTGAAAGAGCGACCAGCCAAAAGAATGAAATGAGCGTTAAAAATAACCAAGTAAAAAATACGCCGAAGTTTCCTCGAGTTTTCCGTACAGCGTATAATGCCGTGCGAAACTTTCAGCCACGGGCCATAAAACTCTTAGCCGCGGCATATGAAACTCAGCCACGGTCCGGTGGTGGCCTATGTTGATGGTACCTATAGCGGTGGTAGAAATACGATTAGGGCTAACTTTGACCTTAAATAAAATAAAAACTACAGAGGCTAGAGGGCTGCAATTTGGCATGTTTGATCATTGGATGATCAACATAGCAATTTGCAGCCCTAGCCTCAGTAGTTTTTGAGATCTGAGGGTGGACAGAAAAAGTGCGGACGGACAGACAAAGCCAGCACAATAGTTTTCTTTACAGGAAACTATAACTAAATTCAAAAATACAATTAATACAATTTGAAGCAAAATTTGCTTTTTTTAAATATCCAAAATTGTACACAAATGTTTATTATATTGATATATGAGTGTCGTAAGATTACAAGATTTCTTAGAATTCATATAACTAACACATTTATTTCAAGATGCTGCTTGCATACTTTCCAATCCACAATTTGTGTTTTCATTTCATATTAACCTAGTATTCTATTGAAAGCAAGAACGCTATTAAATCTTACTCCTTCATATTTACTAAACTAACATGTGATTATATTTGTGGGTTAGGAATCATGGGGCTGAAAACGAAGACTATGTGATACTGAAACGGAAATCTGTGACCATCACGCAGAAGGACAGAAGAAAGTCAAAATAAGAAACTGAATTGAGAAACATCAGACCAAATAAACAGCGAGCAATGAAATTTCTCGGTCAATATAAATAAAAAAATAATTATTGGCGCATTAACAAAATGATGCCTCCCCAGTAGACTTAATCATCTATAACAACAGCACGACTAAAAGATTTCAGCGAAAAAGATAAATGAAGCTGGCAAATAACGAAACCACCAAATTACTACAATAACAATTTACATACTATTTGTCCTAACAATAATCAAAGGGCCTTGGACGAAAATGCGATATATATATATATATATATATATATATATATATATATATATATATATATATATATATATATATATATATATATTCCAGCTGTAAAATCTTCTACACAAACACACATTTTTGGATCATTAAGAACATCGCATAATATAACTTTGCATAGTTAATCACTTACGCTGACAACACAAGGAAATACACCTCTTGAGATGCAAAGTCATGCCTTTTTTTTTCTCTCTTCAGTTTTTCCCGGAAAGGCCGACAGGTATGAACAGCTGTTATAAGTAGTATTAAGGTCTTCCTGATGTCAGTATAAATCCCTTCCTCGACCACTTTTACTTCCTTTAAGATCTTCATAAAAACCAGATGCAGAAAGTGAAAGAGGAAAAATTGCGACCTACCAGCAATGCTGTTATTAACTAGATACATTATACCTAAAAAAAAAAAAATATATATATATATATATATATATATATATATATATATATATATATTATATATATATATATATATATATATATATATATATATATATATATATATATATATATATATAACTGTTATGAAACAAGGCAAAGGAAACAACAAATAACTTTACTCTCATGAACTCACAAATAAAAACGCCAAGCAATGTGATGGAAAGTCCATGCGAAAGGCTACAAAATATTCTAAGGCCCCAGCAACCTCAACACATAAGTCAACGCGCAATAGTACTTGGGAATCACGGAATACAGGAGAGAGAGAGAGAGAGAGAGAGAGAGAGAGAGAGAGAGAGAGAGAGAGAGAGAATGAGTCATACCAAATGATGGGAGCTTGGAGGTCACGGCCTCCAACATATTCTTCCTCTCCTCACCGCAAGGAGGAGCGGAGGGTGGAAAAGTGGGCGGGAGAAACGTGCAGGTTGGAGAGTGTCTTGGGAGCAGGAGGCGGGAGAGAGAGGCCAGTACCAACAGTCCAACAGAAGGAAGAGGGAATGAACAGTTGTGTTGGCAAAGGAAAGAAGCAAACGAACGAAAAAGAAATGTAGCATTAATGTAAAGAATATGAAACGCAAGAAAACAGAGAGAAACTCGATGTACACGTACGTTTATATATTATATATATATATATATATATATATATATATATATATATATATATATATATATATATATATATATATATATATATATATATATTACACATACATCCATATATATATATATATATATATATATCATATATATATATATATATATATATATAATACATTTATATATAACGACTAAAGACGCATAAGATACAAAAGACTGTAACTAACATTATTATTTTTTTTTTATTATTATTCAGTAGATGAAACCCATTCGTATGGAGCAAGCCCACCAAAGGGGCCACTGACTTGAAATTCAAGCTTCCAAAGAATATTAAGGTGTTCACTAGGAAGATGTAAGAGGAAGTAAAGGGACACACAGACAGAAGAATCTCACTCGTTAAAAGAGAAAAAAGTAAATTAATATATCAATGAATAGATAAAAATGTATTGAAATGCAAGGAGAATAGTGTTAGGGCAGTAATACATTGCATCTTCACTTGAACTTCTGAAGTTCCAACTGCGCGACATCCTCCGGGAGGCTGTTCCACAGTCCAGTGGTGTGAGGAATAAAGGACCTCTGGAACTGAGATTTTCGACAGCGAGGCACATTTTCCAAATCAGCAGTTAAGCTAAATATGGGTGAAATAAACATTACATGCTCAAATGAGGGATCAATACTACGAGCAAATGAATGTGGGGAATTTAGATATGAACGCATATGGCAAATGAAGCCACTGACAAATGCAACAGCGAGTGAATCATTCGTAAATACCTTTAAAATATAACAGATCTAATAATAAATGGACAAATGAAAATTTTTCAGTATTTCTTGTCATACGAGAAAGAGAGAGAGAAGGAGAACTCGTCCACGAATCTGGAAAAATGGAACCGTGATGTCTTCTATTACTGCGCGAACTATCACAGACCAAAATCTGCTACTGAAATCCTTCGCGCCTCAAAAACCTACCTTGGTGATGTAACTTGAGGCAGCGTTGTAAATCTAAAGAACCGAAGCCAAATGGAGAAAAAGGCCAAACTTGATTACTGCATTCATTCCTATGCATAACACGCTTCATTTTTATGAAATATCTGTATTACGTCAGTAATTGAATATGGCTTCGTTCCGAAATAACTTGGCCGGGTCACATTACCCCTGACGCTGGGCCTAAAAGGACTTTACTGTGAAACGAAATAAAAAAAAAAAAATCCTTGATCTACATTAATATATTATATTGCTTAAGTTAACAGTCCCTTAAATTTACTGATGAAAAACACAACTGTCATCATTTGCAGCGTCTCAGAGAAGTTTCCATTCCACTTGAACTCCCGAATATCATAACGACTCATGCGACTGCAAATCTGAAATCTGTGAATTTGATCGTTTCTCCGCGAATCGTCCATTTCGTCAAATGAATGAGATTTTATCACTGGATTCCGCTCTCTCGCCCTTTCAATTTCTCTTTCTCCAAACTTTTAATCACCTTCCCCGTGAGAGTTAGGCAAACATTGAAGCTCTGAAGATTTCCCTCCCTATTCCATAAAGGTCTGCCCTTAGAAGTAAAGAAACTGACGGGGGAACTTTTGCGCCCAGTGGAGGAAGAAGAAATGAGTCAACTCAACATTAATAAGGAAATTCTAAAAATGTTCTGGAATGATTCCTCAGATAACTTAGCCACTGGGTAAAATAACTCCTCTAACTTGCCGAGCCTTTAAAGGACTTATTAAAATAATGCATATTTTAAATGATTTCAATGCAAATTTGCATAAGTTTGAGTGTGCATCTTCATCAGGGTTCTAACTGGGATTTCCACCACTAAATCGCTCTCGCACAAATGTGCACAAATTTACGTCTAATTACCCATGTACACTGCACTAAATGCATGCATAGAAAATTTAAGGGGAGGTTTTGTTTCCTGCGCTGTTCCTGCTTGCACTGCTTGGTGGGACCCCCAGCAAAGATGAAGTGCATTTTCAAAATTCCAAAGCTTCCCTTTAGTTCCCCCAAAACAAAGCTGTCAGGTGTCCTATTTTTACCTCCTCCAGAGAAGCTGGAGGAAGTCTGTCCGAGTGTAAAAATGATCTCGAGAATGAATGAACGGATTCACATGAATATGGGTGAACACATTCATTGCTTGATCTCCTCCTCCAGAGCTTTAGTTTTTGGTAAGTACGATGTACTGACGAAGATTTAATGATCTGTCGTCATCCTGTATCATCCACCATTTTGCTATTACACGGACACAAGAAAGGCTGATGTCGATTTTTAACCATCTATATATATAAAAGTGAATGTCTGCATATTAGTTTGGCTTCTATAGAAATCCGAACTGCTTGACAGACCCAGACAAAATTTTGCACACGGCCTCTATGTCACTCCAGAAAGGTTTGTAACTCAAAGTCAAACCCCTACCCCGTGACAGACATACAAACACAGACAAAACAAATGGAATTTTCGTTCTTTGGTCATCTTTTCCTTCAGTTTTCTGGGTTTATTCTCATTTTCCACCTGACACGCCCACCTTTTTTTCCTCGCACTGCCAGATGTATAATTAACCTATACAATAAATCCAGAATTTACGTGAAATTTTATCATAATTTATGAGAATTATTATTATGATTGTTTATTACTGCAATAAAATCAACATTGAAAACCTAGAGTACTGTATATCGGTTTAAATATGGTTTACAATCTCTCAAGGAAAAAAGGAACAGACCAAATGCTTCTGTGATAGACATACCTCCTCGTTAAAACATTACTCGCGCGAAATTACCACCTGTTTTTTCAGTGTTCATTTTAAGCCAAATTATCTTAATCATACCTTGCCAATAAAATACAAATTCTTGGCAATAAAATACAAATTCTTAATACCCTGTGGTACTACCATCATCATATCCAACTAATTAATCCGCAAAAAACAAAATCGTAGTTATGGGCACAAATCCATCACCATCCGCGCTTGCGTCTTAGCAGACTAAATGCTTCTGTGACACTACCCACAAAAAAATAACTCGCGACGAAATCAAAACATTTTTGTCAGTGTTCATCTTAAGCCAAACTCATCTTAATTACACCTTATCAATAAAACAGAAAATCGTAAGTACCTTGAGGTACTACCATCATCATATCTAAGTACTTAATCCATTAAAAAATCACCATACATAGACAATTTCTATATTAGACCATTAAGACTTCGGCTTACACTCTCTTTCAGAAACGTCAAAGGAAAGTGAAACGCGTTCATTAACTTGTACAGGAAACCGAAAACAGTCGCAGCTCTTTTTACGGTGTCTAAAATTACAATTGTGATAATAACTTAATATCCATATAGCCAACGGACACTGTATCTTAAGTAGCTGCTGGCTAAGACCGACGTCAACATCTACGATATTTCCTTTCTTCTTATTCGTTCAAATGCGAATTTCCTCAATAATTCGTTCGTTTCTTCTTCGTTTTTACCTTCGCAATTCGCTATAACGACTGCTTCGTGACGTTACGGTGACGTATTCCTTGTAAAGTCGGTTTAAAGGAGGTCTGAAATTAATCATCGTAAAGTTAGGCAATCCACCACTACGAACGCCAACTTCACCATACTACCTCTACCAAAGGTTCTCTCTCTCTCTCTCTCTCTCTCTCTCTCTCTCTCTCTCTCTCTCTCTCTCTCTCTCTCTCTCAAACAATCTGGAGAGGAATTTATCTATGAGGTTTTTAACTGTTGCAAGGAAATTCATGCTTGCAATCTCTCTCTCTCTCTCTCTCTCTCTCTCTCTCTCTCTCTCTCTCTCTCTCTCTCTCTCTCTCTCTCTCTCTCTTATAAATTCCCTTCATGAATGGGGTTAAACACCAAGTCATATTAGAAAAAACCCGAGAATATTTGCCACTGTAAGTCAATCATTCTCTCTCTCTCTCTCTCTCTCTCTCTCTCTCTCTCTCTCTCTCTCTCTCTCTCTCTCTCTCTCTCTCTCTCTCTCTCCCCTTTCAGAATTATTAATCAAAGGAAAGAAAAGTATTTTCAATGATGGTACACATACTTTACACGACAAAGCAATTCAAAGGGAACGAAGGAAAATTTTCTGAGTTTTTCAAAGTTCTCCCGGGCAGTGCCGGGTTGGTCGGCTACAAGTAAATAATAATAAACACATACATTCACTGACTCATTTTATTTATTTAGTGTTAAGTGTCCTTGGCAGAGTGTGCTGCCTACTGAGTACTCCTTTGTCACTTAATTACCTCTTCTTTCATGGTCTGATTCACGCATGATTAGAAACAGATATTGTTTGTGTGTTTTTTTTTCTAGCACTATCTTGAACATTACTTGAGGAAATTGCTACATCTGGTGCCTTGACTGTGTTAGCATTAGGTTTGTCTAACCCAGTTATTACCTTTGAAAACGATTCATGCTTTTGATTTGATTTGATCAGCCTGACCATTTTTCTTTTTACTTGTTAACAGATATATGTAAGTCTTAAATTAGTTTTGCTCAAAATTGGTGAAAATATTCATCAGGTGACCTTCTTGATTAGAATAACTGCGAGGAACCAAAGGTCCAGCTCCTGGGTTTTGGGCACTTAAATACCACATACCCGCGATATCTCTATGGTATCCTTTTCACAGATATGTTATACCGTTAATTCCCTACCAGCAGACTACTTAACTCCACCTGTTAAGACAAAGGTCAAGGCCACACATTTTCGATGGATCAAACGTCGTAGTACCTTTCCATACCGATGCAGAAAACGACTATTCCCTAGTAATTATGTTTACCAAGTTTGGCGTGTAATGGCCGTTAACGGTCAAAGGTCAACGTTGCACAGATTCAGAGCTTACTGTTTCCTGGATGGCTACGCAGTTGCGGTATCCCTTTCATATCAATAATATGCAATGGTAAAATCTTAACTAATTGTATATACAATTGCATATACGGTTATTTGTTTTAGTCACGACATGTATGAACTCTGGAACTGCAACATTTTTCGCGTGACCAGCTGCGAGATGCGTCACTATAATAAAGACACCTATAATGTCTTTACAGTGGCACGCCAATTTCGCGGTCACTTTCCGTCCGCCTTGCTTACATTTAGAAAACTTGTGAATCACTTACTAATTCAAGTTCTTTATTGGAGGGGTGGGTAGAGCTTTCGGCTAGCACGCTGTTGGCCCAGCGTTCGACTCTCCGACCGGCCAATGAAGAATTAGAGGAACTTATTTCTGGTAATAGAAATTCATTTCTCGTCATAATGTGGTTCGGATTCCATAATGAGCTGTAGGTCCCGTTGCTAGGTAACCAGTTGGTTCTTAGCCACGTAAAATAAATCTAATCCTTCGGGCCAGCCCTAGAGAGCTGTTAACCAGCTCAATGGTCTGGTTAAACTAAGATATACTTAACTTACTAATTCAAAATGTTTAGACAAAAACATGCTTCACTATGTACATGATTACTGTATGAAGACTTGTTTAGAGACTTAAACTGTTTGGACTACATATGCTAACCCAAAATGTTTACGAAATTTTGCAAAGGCCATGAATTCGATCGTGCAGAAAAATCGTCTCCTCTTTAATTGCAAAATCCTTTATGAACAACATCCGGTGCATCACAGAAGCAGCAGTGACTGTATGCGCCATGTAAACCGATGCCTGGCTTAAGCCCTAAGGCTCATTTGGCCACAGCAAAGGAACTGTCTTCATCTTTACATTACACTATCTACATCAGGGAATCTTCTTCCTTAAGTTATTTGCAAAAAAAAAAAAAAAAAAGAAACCTGTCAGCAAAATAACAGTTGTCAAACCTTTCCTAAAAAAAGTGTCAATCAATTACTTAATCCATCAGTGGCATTTGTAAAACAGGGTGTGTATATATATATATGTACACACACACATATATATAATATATATATATATGTAATTATATACATATAATGATATATACAGTATGTGTATAAAGCCCAGCGCACATTTTGTGTAAGATGCAACGGGCCAAATGGGGCGCAGTGGCTGAGGGAATCGCTCCCGGCCATACGCCAACCAATCCACTCAACTGTGAGTGGGTTCCAGCGCCTTCTGGGGTCAAGAGAAGGGGTGTAGAGCTTGCAACCACACCACTACAGACCTGCTGAGAAACTGTACTCTCCTGGCACCATTATTCTCCAAAAGGAGAAACAGGCGTCTGGTTGAGAATTACAATGATATATATAGATTACGTGTGTATGTCAACGAGACTCATGCTTCTATGAATGCCAGTCTACCTGATAAGTCTATTATTCTCCTCCCGCGTAAAATTTCAATTTGTGTGACCTCACCTGGCGTTCTCGAAGTTGTGAGACCTTTGATTCAAGGTGGACGCAGTCTGTGCTTGAGGGTAAAAAGCCTATTGAAGGAAAAAGCTACTGAACCAATATTGATTTTCGTGTTTTTCTTTTTTTTTTTTTTTTTGCCTTGCAGATCTGTGGGGTGTATTAACGTACATTTGTTTCTTGTTCAGGTGAACAGGTATACGCTATTTGTTAAAGTATACGTATTCATGAACACATCATTTAAAATACTGCACAATTTTTTTGTTTTTTACTGTTTCCACTTTACACTGAGGAGGAAAAGTTTACGAAGCTTTGAGAACGACTAATTCATGGTTCACTGCCAAACCTTCAACAAAGTAATGGAAAGAGGGGCTTCAGACGGCGTGGCCTGAAGTTCGGTGAATGTGCCTCATCAAATATGCAGGAGGCTTTGGGGGTCTGATACTGGGAGTGCTTTCTTGGGTTCACAGGCATAAAACTGCCTTTACATCGGCTCTATTTCTGGTAACTTTTCAAGGGAAACCAGAAAGTTCCAAAAGGCCTTTGAGTTCCAAAGAAAAATAAATAATATTCTCGTCTCGCATTCAACCTTGTATACAAGAATGTTACACACTGCGCATTAAATATTCAGAGGCAAGAATAACTGTGTATAAAATCTCGTGAATAATGTATCTCCGCAAACACTTTTAAACATAACTGCATGTCTGCACAGGGATAGCGGTTACATTTTAAAATCAGACTCTAATTTGGTGGAAAAGAGTTTGAACAACTCCATCAAAAAAGTTGGAAGACTCAAAATAGGCAATAAAAGCACCCACTGATTAAAGATAGAACACAAAAAACTAAGAGATATCTACTTACCACTCAACTCATCAGTAGATAAGTTAAGAACATAGCGTATCAATTTCACTTCACGCTCTCACGATAATATTAGTCATCTATTATTTAATTTACACCTTCATCATTAAACGACAGTCTAGGGCTTGAGTTGTCAGAGCTTCGTATTTACACACACACACACACACACACATTATATATATATATATATATATATATATATATATATATATATATATATATATATATATATATATATATGTATGTATGTACATTATATGTACATGTATAATGTATAATGTATGTAAGTATATTCATATATAATTTCCTATAAACAAAAATAAAAGTAACAAAAATAAAACTAAGAGTTTTTAGTGAGAAGAAGTTCACCTTAATCTCAACTGGTAAACAGCAAAAAAAAAGAAAAAAAAACTGACACGTGACTCATGGAGAATCTAAATGGCTCCTTTTAACTGCTGATGTTGAAGTGGTGGTGCAAGTGACCATGACGATGTTGCTGACGGCGAGTGATGAAGAGCAATAATTGGACGATGCGAAAACCGGGAAGAGAACGAAAGTATGAGGAAAATAAAGTCGAGTAAGAAAATGGAATAAAGATAAAGAAGAAAATACAGAAGATCACATTCACAGGATTGACGTCTAGTGAACACTGCCACAAAATCATCACCCAGATAAATAAATAAGCAAATAGCCAGCACTATTCCAAGCTCATTTTCATCACCCCCACGAGAGAGAGAGAGAGAGAGAGAGAGAGAGAGAGAGAGAGAGAGAGAGAGAAATCCTGTTGGGTAAGGATGGATGAAAGGATGAAGGGGGGGGGGGATGGCTCAGCCCTTTTCCTCTTTGGTATGACTCACCTGTGCCAAGGTGAATGAGAGAAGCGTCCTTTGATAATCGGTAACGCACCTGGACCTGTTACTCTCCCCCCCACACCCCCCCATTCCATCCACACCCTACCCCTACCCCCAACCCAAAACACCTCTGCGGCCCTACCCACCAATCTCCGCAACAACAGTTCCTGCTTTTAGGCTTCTGCTGCCTAACTGCTGGTTATCGCTACTCGGCAACTTACTTTTGGAGTTGTCGCAAACTGTGATGCAGCTTTTGTGATTGCTTATTATTTCGTGTCCATTAATAAGTGTCACTGAATTGCTTGGCATTTATGATAAGGAGGGGTCACTTCGCAACTCTCAGTTAGGACGAAAACAGAAGCATCCCACTCTATGTACCTAAAGCATTTCTAGAAATTTTCATCAACAGCAAAGTTGTGCCTTAAGGATATGCAGAGAAGGTTGTAAAATTTACAGTTCCTCTTCCAATATTAATAAAACACATTTCTCACCCAATTCTCTATGAGCATTTATCTAACTAGAAGGCAATGCACCTTTGTGCACCTACCACTGAAGTCTCATTTCGGAGGTTCCGAAACGAAAAGGTATTCCAGAGAAAACCAAAACCAAAAGTTAACATAAAAAACTCGCTGTGACATATAATAATAATAATAATAATAATAATAATAATAATAATAATAATAATAATAATAATATATGGGAAGCTTCTGTAGGGGTTTGATCAAGGATGCGAGACTGTTGACAGAAGCTTGCTAGAATAGAGCGAGTAAACGTCAGACTAATTTACATGAAAGGAACGATGTCCAAAATAACAAAGCGACGACAAGACAAAAGTTCCAGCATGAGGATTTGATAAGAGTTGGAATGGAATACGGACTAGCTGCTGAAGTTTGGGGATTATTCACTACCGGCTGGTCATGTCAAAAAAGGTTGAGGGGATTGATAAGGTTTGCATTTTTTATGAAGATAAAATGTAAGAATGAATTTTGACAAAAAATGTGTTGTGGGTAATGAGAATGATTGGAAACCAACACGACGTAGTCAAGACCAATAGTTAAAGTTAGTTTAACCAGACCACTGAGCTGATTAACCGTTCTCCTAGGGCTGGCCCGAAGGATTAGATTTATTTTACGTGGCTACGAACCAACTGGTTACTTAGCAACGGGACCTACAGCTTATCGTGGAATCTGAACCACTTTACAACGAGAAACGAATTTCTATCACCAGAAATGAATTTCTCTAATTCTTCACTGGCCGGTCGGAGAATCGATCGCGGGCCCAGCGGAGTACTATCCGAGAACGGTACCAACCCGTCCAGTGACGAACTAAGACCAACAGTACAGTACAGAGAGCAGCAACATGGAATACGTTGACTCAGACAAGCATTTGGGAGAATGTTTTACGAAAGGTGGCAGGTGGTGGGAGGCGTAAATCAAAGACTGAATTACATATAAAATAATGCAACGTACAGTTATAGAGGCAGAGAGGAAGAAGGATTTGAGGAAGGTTGATATGTATGAATGAAAGAAAAGTGAAGGTGGAAGTTGCTGAAATATTTTTTTTTATTTGCAGAACATGCGAAGAGTCATGCTGCAACGAAAAAGATAAGACGTTGTGGTAACAAGGTGGTTTGGCTATGCGGAGAGAATACAGAAAGAACGACCTGGCGAAAAGGGCTTCTAATTCCCAAGGAAGACAAAATATCCTATCAGTACCGGGCTGATGGGTGACTGTGCATTTACATGGACAGGCTTCGAATCCGTGAGGTTGAAGGCAACGTGCGGAGCAAAAATGACTGGCGTCATGAATTAAGAAGGTCGACGTCATGTTACTGAGATTTCGCTTATGCGTACCCAACTGCTGAAAAGGAGTTTTTCTGCGAGTGGTCTCAGCAGTTGGCGAGTGATAAAGACGGTGGCCGCAATCTTGTTTTCCTTAGCCCAACCCCTTAATAATAATAATAATAATAATAATAATAATAATAATAATAATAATAATAATAAGAAGAAGAAGAAGAAGAAGAAGAAGAAGAAGAAAAACAGTCACCAAGTATTAATATGACAAAAACATACAAAAGTGTTCAAACAGTACTAATAGTTATCATGTTACAGATCTGCGAGTTCGGTTTTGAGAGAGAGAGAGAGAGAGAGAGAGAGAGCAACTAGTAAATATTACTAAAAACAAGTACCAAAAATTAGTTGTAAACATAGCGGTTTAAAGTTCTGACGATGCGTTGAATTCATACTTGAAACTCCCAGACAAATTAAAAATGTTTGAATACCCGCTACGCGAAGCGCTTTTCAGCCACAACGCTGTCTCCCCAGGGATGGCAACTTACAGCTGCCGCCTTACCGCTGCAACTCACTAATAGCAGCAGCAACTTTAAGCACTTTTCAGTCGAAACAGAGAAAATAAACGGAGGTCCACGTCACGCAAGAATGACAAATAACTCCCGTATCCTTTGTTATCCGCTGGCTTTGCCTATGAGCACAAAGCCACGGAGCAAAAACATAAGTGGGCGGAATTTTTTTAACCAAGGAGACAACTGCTTTTGTTACCAGCGGCTCATTTGGCGAAGATTAAAAGGCATTCTTTTCATCACGAAAAATATAACTATTCACCGACCGTGGTAACGGACATTCAAATATGACAGGGAAATTCATACACATTTAAAATGCATCACTGACGAAAGCATTTGTATTTATTTATGACTGCTGTCAAGATCAGTTGTCTGTCCCCGATAGGTGACCATATAATCGATGCTCACGAACCTTGGACTCTGCCCATGGCCTCTGTTGTTATTCATAATACTTCCATTTGACAGAGAGCTGCCACGAATGCTGATCCTCACGATAAATTTATTTATGGGGGCTAATACGAATGATCCATCTTGAAGGAAGTTAATAACTAACCCTCTTTTTTTCTTCTCCATCTATCAATCCATGACACTTAGAAACTATCCCAGTTCACCAGCCAGTGTGCTCAAAATTCTGATTTTACTATCATTCGGTCATTTCTTTAGTTCCTCATTGGACGGGAGAGTACCGTTCTCGGCTAGCACTATGCTGGTCCCGCGTTCGATTCTCCGACCGGCCAATGAAGAATTAAGAGGAATTTATTTCTGGTGACAGAAATTCATTTCTCGCTATAATGTGGTACGGATTCCACAATAAGCTATAGGTCCCGTTGCTAGGTAACCAATTGGTTCTTAGCTACGTAAAATAAATCTAACCCTTCGGGCCAGTCCTCTCTAGGAGAGCTGTTAATCACTTAAGTGGTCTGGTTAAAATAAGGTATACTCTCTCTCTCTCTCTCTCTCTCTCTCTCTCTCTCTCTCTCTCTCTCTGCAACTGCCAATGCTGGTACGGTCAGTAACTGATAATAAAGGTGAACTAAACTGACTGTAGATTAACACTTGAAGAACTAACGTTCTCACAGTTCAACTGTTAACAACGAGTTCACGATTCCCCAAAATACAGAACAATTTAAGAAACTAACACAACCACCTACATTAATATTTTGGAATGACTCAAACAAAAACACATATAAGAAGGATCACATCAGTTGTTTGAACTAATTAGAAGGACCCGAGTGCGCTGCCCTCTGCCCCTTCTGGGGGTGTTGTTGCTCTACGAACTTTGTTGACCCTCTTATATCGACACCCGTGACCCTCTCTGGCCGCAGGGCAAGTATTAAACTTCAAATTTCAAAAGGCACTTTATAGGGACTGCGAGTTTCAGAGTCAAAGTGATTCATTTTCACAAAATTATACTTATAATTAGCCGTTTCCTCCTCCTGAAGAAATGGTGTAAATGATGAATACAGAATACAGAATTTAGCCATAAGGCCAAGCCCTGGGACCTAAGAGGAAACTGACAGTTAAAAGGTTCGGAAGTTATAACGGCACGAAAACATCGCAGTTGCACTATGAATCAACTGTGCAGAGAGGTTGGAAAGTCAGACAGAAGAAAGAGAATATGAACGGAGGTGCAGCAAAAGAAATGAAAGGGGTTGCAGCGATTTGTTAAGAAGGGAATGCTGAGGGAGCGAAAAAAAAAAAAAAAACACTAGCGCTAATGCTGACACCAGATGAGCATTTAAGTCCAAGATTTATGGCCAGCATTCAGGGCACCTTGAAGAAGACCGCCAGTGTCAGTTTAAAGGCGTAAATAAATTCATGAGGGTCGTCATACGCTGAGTTGACTTGTGAAGCCATCTCACGTAGTTACGGAGGTATATTGTACAAAGGACCTACAATGCTCCCTTGTACTCTTTTAACTTGTAGAATAACATTTATCAAGCATTGAAGACACCATGACCACTCTCCCGCTCTCCCTACCTCTCTCTGACTGTCTCCCTCTCTCTGTGCAAGTGACCACTGGCGGTGAACAAAGGACAGGACCGTCCTTCACATAAAGCCAACCATATTCCATAGATGACGCATATTCCAATCGATATACATCATAAAGAAAGTCTATGTGAAGCCGAAATGCCGAAATGAACGTGGGCAGATATTACTCTTCTCTCTGCTGAGCACAAAGTGTTTCCATTATCATGCAATACAAAGGCTACTGAGAGCAATTTTTAAATAATGTTATATTCAGAGCATAGCTGGAAATACCTGATCGCTCATTTATATGAATGTGCGTACGGACATTCTTGAAAACACATGAGATAAAAATATATATATATATATATATATATATATATATATATATATATATATATATATATATATATATATATAATATATATACTGTGATTTTTAAGCATATATATATATATATGTATATATATATATATATATATATATATATATATATATATATAATATATATATATATTATTATATATATATTTTTTCCCTGTGGCATTCTTTATATACTGAAGTCACGTGCATCTACAGTGATTTTTAAGCATATATATATATATATATATATATATATATATATATATATATATATATATATATATATATATATATATATGCATATAAACACGAAATGACCCATTCAGTTTTTCTCAGCTGACCTTAAAACGGAAAGCAGGATGTGAAAAAATATTCTCAAACAAGTCAACTGATTAAAAGTCCTTTTAATCAGAAGCTATAACACCGTTTCTAAACCTAGACGACAGCGAAGTTCGTAGCTTTGATCCTTCCTTATAACCAATAAAATGAACTTCAAAAACGATTCAAAAATAATAAGAGGGGAAACACTGACACTTTACTTTTGATAAGAACAGAAAGAACGCTCTTCTTCAGAACATTCCCCTGAAGTAACTCGAGCAGACAGTGCAAGGGGAGAGTTCGCTAGTTCTTAACGCAGAACGCAGCCAAGGAAGGATATGCTGTATGCCGACGACCTTTGACTTTCAGTGGTCGTCTCTGTTGGTAGGTAAAGCCCAGAGGTCCACGACAGGCCTCCTACTCTCTTTCACATCATTCCAAGGAAGGCTATATATATATATATATATATATATATATATATATATATATATATATATATATATATATATATATATATATATATATATGTGTGTGTGTGTGTGTGTGTGTGTGTGTGTGTGTGTGCGTGCGGGTATTATATATGTGTTTGTGTATGTATGTGGATGTGTGCATACACACACTCAGAATCATTAAAAACATCCATGAATCTAACAATTTTACCTAAGGGTTCTAAAAGTTCTCTTCTTAAACCTAAAAAGCTAGAAAGTAGATAAAAAGAAGATCTTCTAGTAAAAATATGCCAATATGCTCGCACAAAGAACGCTCGAGTTCTTTTAAGCAAGAGACATTCAATAAATATTGAAAAGTGTCCTTTAAAGTGATGCTTATCCTGCGACTCTTCATGGCGCCCATTAATATTCTAGTCACGGGGCCATATCTTCGGCACAGCCATGTATCATGTACTGTATATAGATTAGAGACGTTCGAGATAACGTCTAGGCCTACTCTTCATAACAACCTAGACACAAACGCCAAATCAAATATACGTCTGTATATTAGGAATAGCTTATACATTATATATATATATATATATATATATATATATATATATATATATATATATATGTATATATATATATATATTATACATATATGTGTGTGAGTATGTGTGTGTGTGTATTTTTTCTACCAGACTTCCCATGACTGCTTAGGTAATTGAACATAAAATGACCAACTATGCTTCACAAAAAAATCAACGAAAAATCAGGTAGGGTAAATCAATAACTTCCTGTGACTGCATTTGTCTTGAACGTTTTGTTTGCAAGCTAAGCAAAGATAAACTCTGGCGCTATTAGAGGTACTGATACCTGTACAGTATTTGCAAGTGCGTTCTAAGTTGCCTTAATCGCTTAAATTCCGATTTAACCTTTGAAGTAAATCTCTCTCTCTCTCTCTCTCTCTCTCTCTCTCTCTCTCTCTCTCTCTCTCTCTCTCTCTCTTCTTTTAGCTGAACAGATACGTCATGCGAAAACGTTATTTTGTAATTAATAAGAAAACTATGACACCCAGCGAGGTAAAGACGGTAAACAAAACAAAGGAAAATGAAATTAAACGATAAATAGTTAACCAAGTGAATAAATAATTAAAGTGAATTGACAAAGAAAAGCTATTTACACACCGGCAAAGTCCAGCAAAAAGGAAAAGACAATAATAGAAGAGGAAATTAAATAAGGAAATGACAGCATTAACAAAGCATAAAACCGCGGAATGCTGAAGAGAAATGAGAAAAACACGAAACGAGAATGATACACAAAGAGTGTAAAACCACACCCCTTCCATATAAGAGAAGTCCAATCCTGTCATTAGCCTTCATTACTATCCAATTATCATCACGAACTCCACGCACTCCGACACCAACGCCACAGAAATAAAAGAAAGAAAGATATATAAAATCTACCATATTGGAAACGGTTCCCATAATATGCAGAGTCACTTCCTAAGAATAACATCTTTAGAAAACCTGTCATATTAACCCCCCCTTTTTTACCGTTTTGCAAAAGCGTCAGGTGCAACGAAAGTTTGTTTATCTTCAATGTCAACGTATGTGCGCGCGACGATATTCTGAGTAATAACATACGAAAAAGTTTAAGCACAATGCGCGGGCGGCCATATTTCCAAAATAGAGAATAATTGCACAATTTTCTACCTGAAGGACCACTAAAACATGCAGTCAGATGAGTTAAGTAACCATGACAATGAGACGAGAAATGAGTCAACGCTGAGGTAGTCTCACTAACTTCACAAACAAATGCACACTTAAATTGTAGTTATAACTAAGAGAGAGAGAGAGAGAGAGAGAGAGAGAGAGAGAGAGAGAGAGAGAGAGAGACGTGGTAATCATACCGGTTGGCTTCTCACGAATTTATCTTGAAATTCCGACAAGCCGCTGCCTTCACTCTTCATTGAGAAGGTTAAGAAAACTGCCCCTGCTAACTTCGTGGTTAACTGTGCAGTGTTACAGTGTTAATGCTTGAGTTCTTGTAGAAATACAACTAAAGATTCAACAAAACTCTGGGGAACATAAGAAGCAATGATATCCAGTTGGTACGACCAACTGCATTCGCTGATTACGACAAACCAATATCAAATACGGAGATGGCCAAATAAATACCACGAAATTAAGCAGCGTCCTCACCTGCACCATCTATTTTATCTCAGCACACGCACACTCATACATACATCTTCTTTTAACGCGCTTTTTTCCCCATTTGTATGGGGTAAGCACGATGCCTTCTTTTTGAAGGACTTTGATTTGGCTTTGGGGTAGACTTTGTGGTCTCGATCGGCTGCCCTGCCTGTCATCGCTTAGACCCTGGTAGCGTATGTACATGTATTGTACCAGTCACCTGCGCCCTTTCTCCCAGCAGCGAGGAGACGTTGCGCGGTTAGGTCGACAGTCGAGGCGTGTGAGGTGTCCTTTATGTTTTTAGAAGATGTTGGAGTGGCTTAAAAATGGCAGAAACATTACTGAAACCATGTGCCTGGAACAATTTGTACGGAAACTTGGCACGGCATGCCCATTTCAAGGCCAGACGACGAAGCAGAATAAAATGGGCAGTCGGGATTTGACAATAAAAAAAATAAGTCTCATACCTCGGTGATGGGAAGGCCAGTTGACTGAAACGCTGTCACTAAAAGTCTCTTTAATAATCTAATGTTTTGAAACATTTAACGGAAACACCCATCTCGTCTTCTTTTTATTTGAATTACGAATATGTTATCTGCGAACACTGACACTAATTCCATTCGCTCACCTTCGGAATTGCACATAACAGGAAAGAATATCAAAATTTCACATGCTACCAGCTCAACGAACATTTTCAATGAACATTTTCACCAACTCCTCATATGGAAACACTATTTTGGTAAAAGATCTAAATTCAGTGCATGGTTTCAAATGATAGCCACTAGAATTATTTAGGTTGCCTCATTAACAATAATATTAAGGTAATCAATACATGGGCTGTGCCAGTAGTATGATATATTGGAAGAAGAGTTAACTGGACATGTGAAGACCTCGAAAACATGGAGAGAAAAACATGAAAACTAATGACCACCAATAGTGCCCTACAACCAAGAGCAAGTGTGGCAAGGCTCTGCTTAACAAGGAAAAAATGTTCAAGAGGAGTGCAAAGTGTAGAGTACTCCATCAACATCAAGAAAAGAACACATGGGCAATACCTTAGGCACATAGTAAAGATAAGACGCTGATGACAGCTTGAAATAAAACACTCATCTCGGTCGATGAAGAGCCTCACAAATATAAGGAAAGAGTCTAAAGCCAAAGGAAAGAAAAATAGGGAAACGAACAAATGCATGGCCAGTACCAGAGGCAAGCTAAGGGAGTAGCTGGTGTCGGCAATTGGCAAAGGCTGACCAAAAGAAAGCTCAAGAAAGGGCATGAAGGAATGAAGGTGGCAGCGCAAGACCAGACACTGCGTAAACGATTTGTACGAAATGAAACAGGTGACTGATATCAACATTACCTATATGAACTGAAAATGTAGACTACTAACTACTTCATAAGTGGATGCTCAGCAATAAATTCAAGATGAGCACAAGAGAAGGCAGGGTATATTTGCCAAGGTCTTGCACTGTAAGATCTGCAAAGATAAGAGACTACCAAGTACAGAAAAGTAGTATAACCACGTATGTATTGGAAAAAATGCTGGAAAACGAAAAAATCAAGGTACTCTGCTGACCCAATCCTGGTAAACAGAGAAACCTAGAAATTACCTCTAACTGAAGTAGCCACATTATGGGACACCTGAGCTAAGGACAAAGGCAGAACACCACTAAAGCAACTATCATCCTTGGGAGCACCAGGAATAATCCCAGAGGGTCTCGGGAAGTACCTGGAGAGAGCTGATTTCACAAACCTCGAAGCGAGCTTGCTCCAGAAAAGCGGTACTACTGACCACAGCAAGGATAATCAGAAGTGCTCGAATCCCATGGGAAAGGTATAGTCGGGGTCAGGTTCCTAGGAGGCACATTGCAGCTCGGAACAGGTCTTGGAGATACCATACCAACAAGGCTGTGGAGAAAAAAAATACTTCATGCGATACCTCAACAAACACAGGACAGAGGCAACAGCGCAAGTGTGCCAATGAAATCAGAGCTTTGAAAGAGGGGCACTAAGATTTCTCCCTAACAGCTTCCAATTACAAACAGTGACATCACAGTTTCGTACAATTTTGACCAAGAGCAGATAAATCGCACCTAAAAATCAAAATAAAATTAAAACAACGCCACTATAAGCCAGTATTCGCATTGGAAATCTTCTGTTCTGTGTGCATCACACTGACACACCAATCTTAGAATCAAGACCGAAAACTTTCGAGCACGCGAAAATTCACTTATTCACAGAAACCCAACGTATTTTATAATGTAAAATGGCAAATCTAAAATGAAAAAATTCTTTGACACAATAATGTAATCTGATCTATCCATCAACGAAAAAAATCTAAAAATTTACAATAGTAATAAAAAAAGAATGAAATCACAAAAGGTTGCAAGGCGAGAATATTCATGTCTCTCAGTTGCAATAAATTACAGGAAGAGAATTTATATATATATATATGAATGTAGTATTACAGGAAAAGACATTTTATATATTTATATATATATATATATATATATATATATATATATATATATATATATATATATATATATATATATATATATGTCTACATTATTACATTCGCATTTCATTCTTGACGTCATAAACTTCATTTACCAATTTCTGAATTTTTGGTAAGAAATATTTTCATTTTCCATTTCTCATTCCTCTTTTGACTGCTTTTCGTACCAATCTCTCCCGGTCTTCTGAATTACTTTTGCATATAAACACACTCTCTCTCTCTCTCTCTCTCTCTCTCTCTCTCTCTCTCTCTCTCTCTCTCTCTCTCTCTCTCTCTCTGTCTTCATGCTGTCATCAAAGATATAACAAAAGTGAAGTCAATAAGCGGGTAACAGATCGCTGGCGGTTGAATGCCTTCTTGGCAGGTATAGTTGAATACCTGCAAGATAAAAAGGCATACAAAAGCACCCGACCTAATTTATGTTGTTTCATTAAGTGAAGTATTACACCCATACTCTCCCCTGACCCCCTCTCGTGCACACACACACACACACACACACACACACACACGCGCGCGCCGGGGCGCAAATGCAATAAAACTCACACATACCGTGACTGATGCCTCTGGAAGTGACCGAGGTAACTAAACTGAATAACGAGGCCACTTCTCCCCTCTGGCGGGACACCGATACTGTACCTGCAATATACAAGGGAAAAATATGTGAATTTCTTATTCAGATATAACAACTGAAAGATTGTGTTCCCCATTTTCACTACAAGGATAACAATCTGCATTGAACGGCGTAACAATTAATTCTAGGAATGGCGAGCAACAACAATCCTTTAATCAGAAAATACGTAAATAAATTGACCGAATATACGAAAAATCCTCAGTTCGCCATTTCCTGCAATAAATGACCACAGCCAAATCTGGCCCCTTTTAAAATGACATGAATATCTCATTCTAGATCTGGAATGTACCTGTAAACTAAATCATTCAAATTTATGACTGAGATTCGGTGGGCACGACTCATTTAAAGTGCAAATAATGATTTCCGGCATACAGCACAAATTTAGAGTTTTTACAAAATGAACAACTAGAATATAAATATACAATACTCCTAAATCAGGAAAATGATTATGTATATTCAACATAATATTCATACAAAAATTTATGAATTGAATTACGAATCTTGAAACACAAACATACAGCTAATTTATGATGTATCATGTGCACGGTCGTCAGAAACGGTACGACAAGTATGGCCATGTCCGTGCTGGTTTTGGCGGCAAGAATTTTACTCATTTTTCTTTTTTATCAACTTCCGGTTTCAGAAGAATCCTTTTCAGCTACGGAGAGTACATAACACACCAGCCATATCCATTACACTAAAACAACATTTACCGTTACAGGAACAATGCTGCTAGGCAAATCATGGCCAGCCAGGAGCCTCGGTAATATTGTCGAGACGGAGAACCGTCAAATTTTCGCGACAATATTATACTACCAATTTTAAAACCAGGCGTAACCACCTCGATCCAACTATTACGCAACGAGTAAATGGCTGCGGGATTGTTGTTGAAAACCTTTCACAGTTATGTGACTTGATTTTATTATATACTCAGTACTTTCTTTTCCTCTTTCTTTGCGGTGATGATCACTGTTTTTGTGTAACCAGTTACTCTTTACAATAAAGCGTTCTCTCTCTCTCTCTCTCTCTCTCTCTCTCTCTCTCTCTCTCTCTCTCTCTCTCTGTGCTGGAATTTGTTAAAAGCCTGAAAAATAAGACTAATTATAAGCCAAAGGCAAATTCCAAGCAGGAAAAGCCTTCTCAATGGTTTACACCGTGTACCAGGAAGAGTTCAAAAAAGAATAAGTAGTTTAATAATCAGCGTTTCCATTTGCTGCTTTTCGTTGTTCCACTTCGGGATTCCTTTCCCGGACTTGTAGTCTGTCACAACCTAAGAGATCTCACGAAAATAGAGAGATAAAAGTTTCATCAGCGAATAGCATTTAAAATGCAATAAAATAGTCGCCAAGTTTGTGTGTGTGTCTATATATATATATATATATATATATATATATATATATATATATATATATATATATATATATATATATATATATATATAAACTAAATTATTATCATTATTTATTATACTGCCACACACTTTTTGACAAATGACTGTTTTTTGTCAAAATGCGCTTGCCTCGACTTGCGTCCCAGCCATCTGGGCCAGGAATCTTCCGTCATTCTAGTTATTTGACATTAATGCCAAATATTATTATTGCCACTGCACTCCTTAAAATGTGCAAAAGATGACATCTATAAAAGTAGTTACCAACGATGGTGTTGATTATTATTATTATTATTATTATTATTATTATTATTATTATCAAACAAAAGCGCACACATACGTGCGCACACACACGTACACACTTATACATACATCATTGCATGCATACATACCTACCTACATACATACACACACACACACACACACACACACACATATATATATATATATATTGAATATTAAAGCTATTTCAGTCTTAACCAAGTTGTGACTGATTTTCCTGTAGCCTCTCTACTTAATATCTACAAGAAAATCTTCAAACTCTACCAGTGCAGGAGAATTCATTAATACCTGAATACCCAGTCATTATTCATACAACTATACTCGAATTCCATTCTGCCTTGGTGGGAAATTTAACAAACGTTTGCAAGGGGAGTTTCGTAGCAATTTGCTAATGAAAAAACGTAGCTATGCAAGTCAGACCACCGCGACCCTGAGGATATGTCTGTAAAATTATAGAATCCAAACTGCCCTATTACAACAACGCGATAAAAATCATGACCTGAAGCCTGAAATTAAGAAGAAGAAGAAGAAGAAGAAGAAGAAGAAGAAGAAGAAGGAGAGAGAGAGAGAGAGAGAGAGAGAGAGAGAGAGAGAGAGAGAGAGAGAGAGAGAGAGAGAGAGAGTGTGTAGGCAGTCACGAAAGAGACGAGATATGGATGAACTACAGACGTTGCGAGTTCGTGGTTGGTGATGACGTTAGCTCATTGATCAAAGTGTATCTGGCCTTGCAATTGCAGCAAGCATTATTACGCGAAGTCTACTGCGGCACCCGCACTATCCAGCCCACACAGACCTCTGGCCGCTCTTCACTGGTTCCCGCTCTTTACTGAGACACCTCACTTACACACAAGACCGCGGCCTCTCATCGCTATACACAAATAACGTCGAGGATTCTATTTTTAAGTCACTTGCAAAGAAGAGCTCACCAAACGGACCGCTGGACATTACAGAACTTGAGCAAATAAATCTTCCGCAACTCTGGTCATACCACAGAGTTCTCTTTATAACTCGTTGAATGAGTTCAAGTAAATGAATCGCAGACTTATATATGAGCTCTTTTTCTGCTCTCTACCTGTAGGTCTTTGCCATCGTCTCTTTCCATATCAATCAAGGGACGTTCTTTAATTGTTCTGAATTCCTTTTTTTCAACAAGAACAGGGCAATGGCTTTCGTCTTCCATTTCTCAATAATGAAATCCAGCAACTCTACGGACACAGACTGTAACACATCACAGGAAAAAAAATGGATATGTCGCCCAACATGATAAATTGGGAAGAATGGAAGGCTATTGAGACGAATGGAACGCATCTATCGAAAAACCAGAAACTCCGGTGACATAGACATAGACAGAGAGAGAGAGAGAGAGAGAGAGAGAGAGAGAGAGAGGGAGAGAGAGAGAGAGAGAGACAACAGTACACACCGTGAAACAAAGTTTAGCTCGAGTTTTTGTCATTTTTTCTTGGTAACAAGTGAGCAACAATTTGTCAAACTTTGGACGTATTTTAGGCTTAGGTGTCTCGTACAGTAGCAAAGAAAAAGAGATATTTGCCGTTCATTCTTTTCAATTCCAGTTTCGGACCGTTGTAGCATTCTGAAATATATTCAGAGCTTCCTTTTCTCCAACCCCCTCCCTCTCTCTCTCTCTCTCTCTCTCTCTCTCTCTCTCTCTATTCCTCGCTGGGTGAGCGGCTTCCGTTCTCAACTACCACTCTGTTGGTCGTGAGTTCGAATCTCCGACCGGCCAGTGAAGAACAAGAGGAATTTGTTTCTGGTAATAGAAATTAATTTCTCGCTATAATGTGGTTCGGATTCCACAATAAGCTGTAGGTCCCGTTGCTAGGTAACCAATTGGTTCTTAGCCACGTAAAAATAAATCTAATCCTTCGGGCCAGCCCTAGGAGAGCTGTTAATCAGCTCAGTGGTGTGGTTAAACTAAGATATACTTTTTTTCTCTCTCTCTATTCAGATATAAAGCGGAGAGAGATAGTTTCCAGATGTAGAGTGTTTGTAAACTTTCTTTCCTGAAAAATCTTATTCGAACACACGTTTCTTGACAATGAAATCAGGATTATGAGAGCCCGTTCATCATAGGCCTTTCCCCGTCGTAGATGACCTGCTACTCCATTTGTACCACTTCCCTTAAGGGGCTGTTCTCTCTCGCTCTCATTACCTAAAGCACCATCCCGGGTTTTGGGATTTCAATCCACGCTCCAGCCTGAGAACACGAAATCTCTGTTACTTCCTCACGTGGTATGCAAAACGCCCTCCTCATCTCACAATAACCTCCCTCTTTTCTGAAAGTAAAGAGGTACAGGTATTGCATTCCACAGTGGGGCACTCTTATTCCCTACCGTCCATCGATCTTTCTCTACATTGTCTAAGTTGTTGCTACCGTTTTCTTACTGGCAACTCGTTCCTACCTCACAGTCTGATGTTACCAGTGTAACAGAAAAGTTCCTCCAAGGTCCGCCTCTTCACCTGAACAAGCTGCTCCTCCTCCTCCTCGTCCTCCTCCTTCAATCCAGTCATACCCCTGTTATTCACACCGAGCCGAAAATCCCTGCATACCATACTTAAAATCGGTAATTCTAAGCATTTCCAGTGAAATGGTCTTTTGTATTCGATGTAGCCCCACAGTCAATTACCGCACGCAAGAGACAACGTGGGCGTTAAGGGATTGCACCGAGGAAATATTTCTTCCTGGGGGAAATGAAAGCGACTTTTTTTCAACGAGGGTTCCATCAGACTCTAATTTCATACATCTGCTCAATACTCTGCGCAGAATTCCATGTCAGTCACATCCACAATGCATCTGACGATAAGCAGGAAGCTCTGATCTACAGTAAATAGACTAAACAGAGCAGTGCGATGCTGCCCTTCTGAAAAGAGGCAGGGTCATTGAACCTTGCCTGGAATGAGGAAATCTGCCTGAGACTTCACTCTACACAGACGAGTTTTTGGTGGAATTATCAGGTCGCACTTTAAATCATAAAACTGAAGGTCGAGAACAATTTT
>NC_089758.1:1697299-1729799 GCF_040412425.1 Macrobrachium rosenbergii
ACTAGGAAAAATGCGGTTGGTTTAAAACCTTCTATAATACAGCTTTATACCAACCAGTCACCCACGACATCAACCTTTCGATACCAAAAGCTCATCTCCCAGAAAAAAATGAGCAGGATATATAAATTGGGATCGAGAGACAGACGGACAGGGAAAGAAAACAGAGAAAAAATCCGTCTAGCAAAACTCACATGACTCCATCAATGAATTAAAATTTCATTGCCATATCAACAGTAAACACTACCACTGCAGAATGAAAATAAGTAATTACGAATTCAAGAAAATGTAGGGAGCACTGCCAAGCATCCCGAACAGGAGTGAATGGTTTGAAAATTAAAGAAAATCTAACTGAAAACGTCCTCTTGATCAACTTGCATCTAGCCTCAAACTGATTTCAACACGACAGACTTGGAAAGGTTTCGTGAATTTTAATTCTCAATCAAAGCAAACAATATGTGAAGCCTCTTGTCAGTTCTCCAAGACGTAAATACTGTTGTAAAAACTGAGGGACTGAAGGAAAACCCAAGATCCTGCGACAACATTCTACAACACTCCTTCTGGAGACTCGGCCCTGCAAGCAGGAGGGCCCCTCAGATTTTATCACGTTCCACCTTCAATACATCAAGGATCCTCCACAATAAAGTTTGATTAACGGCTGGCAAGACTTGCGAGAGAGAGAGAGAGAGAGAGAGAGAGAGAGAGAGAGAGAGAGAGAGAGAGAGAGAGAGAGAGAGAGAGAGACTTACTACCAGGTTTAATACATGTTTTGCGTCTTTGACTCAAATCAAAGTTACTTTATTGTCTGTGCAATAATGGCACATAAGAAGTCATAGCATAAATTCTTGAGAAGATGACATTAACAAAAATCTAAAACCCACCCAATAACAAAGTTTTTAACAATTAACACACTATATGATATGTTAAAAAATGCGTATGCATTAGTGTACCCTGCGCTTTTTTTGAGTCACCTCAGTTTAACTTCTCTTCTTATTTCGTGTATATATAATTTCTGACTTCCATCGGGATCGAATCCCAGCCTCACAAATGACAGACCAGGGCGCTACCAACTAACTTTACACTAATGAATTTATGACACCACAATGAACGGAATGCTTGCGTAATCGGAAACGCGATCTTCCATAATGAAATCAAGAGTTAAATTTGAGCAATGTCCAACGAAAAACATGGGAAACAATAAAGGAACGAATGCAATGTTATGATGAGAGAGAGAGAGAGAGAGAGAGAGAGAGAGAGAGAGAGAGAGAGAGAGAGAGAGAGAGAGAGAGCTGCTGTTGTGTAAGCCTAGGCCTATATGTACAGCTACTCATTTCATTATTTTTTTTTATTTAGAGATTGAGCGATACTATACTTGTATAGTACGTTTTAGCAATGGAGAGAGAGAGAGAGAGAGAGAGAGAGAGAGAGAGAGAGAGAGAGAGAGAGAGAGAGAGAGAGAGAGAGAGAGAGAGAGAGTTGCTGTTGTGTAAGCCTAGGCCTATATATAGATACTCATTTTATTATTTTTTTCTTTTAGAAAGTGAGCGATACTATATTTGTATAGTATGTTTTAGCAATGGGGAGAGAGAGAGAGAGAGAGAGAGAGAGAGAGAGAGAGAGAGAGAGAGAGAGAGAGAGAAACTATGGCAACGTCAAGAAACATCCAGTTACTTGTGTTTTCCGACTACTCCGCACATCAAAGAGAACGCTCTTGCGGATTTAAACAGATTTAGTCAACCTACCCTAGCTGTCACATCATTCACTGCCGTTAATTCCAGCTGACCCTTAACACCGTGAAATATAAATATGAATGTGTAAAAATTAAATAAATTTTCATTACCTCGTATGATGATGCAATAATAAGCCTGTTCATAACGGAAATGAGTAAATACTACCGTTCTGATAAACAGTACTACACCGAGATATCCATACACTATCTTTTAGATCTCTATGAACGAAGTCATCTGAGAAATTCCGATTACTTCGGACATCCATGGTGGTTTTAAGTATCTAAACGTTTTTGTTTTGCAGATTTAATATATATGATATAATTTGCATTGTATTTTCATATTCTAGAGTAAATTTACCGAGATTATGTGTTTTCTGTAAGAAAACATTAAAATTCGATGAACGAAATCTAATGAAAACTATATCCTCACTTTTCTTGCCGAGTGTAGTGTTTATGAATTTATGTATGTATGCATATATATATATATATATATATATATATATATATATATATATATAAATATATATATATAAATATATATATATATATATATATATATATATATATATATATATATATATATATATGTATATATATTTATTTATATGTATATCATATACAATCATAAATATATACATCCATGCGTACATACATAAATACATATACACAACATATATGAATATATATATATATATATATATATACATATATATATATATATATATATATATATATATATATATATATATATATATATATATATATATATATTATGATTTTACACAACACATTCCTATCCCTGCATACAGGTGAAAAAAAAGCGCGAACGATGACTCAAAATAACACGCATGCATACAAGATATGAGCATCAAAGAAAACATGAAAGTGGCATTATTAATCAACACAATGCCTAAATTCCAGCAATATCCCAGATGCCAGAGGCACAACGAGCAAAAGTGCAGCAAATCCCTTAAGGTGGAAACGTCTCAGGGAAGTGAGGACCCTTATCTTGACCACCTTTTCTTTCGCTAATGCGCTACGACGCTCTGCCACAAAAGGATTCCCTCTCGAGCACTGCACTTGTGGAATTTATTCACAAAAATATAATGACAGTCATGCAAAACTTACCGCTGAAGAAGTTAGGTCTAAATGGCGCGCTCTCTCTCTCTCTCTCTCTCTCTCTCTCTCTCTCTCTCTCTCTCTCTCTCTCTCCTATTTAAATCCCCCAAAAGGTTTCTTCCTGATCCTCATTATTTACATACTTCCCTCTAATAACTCCCGAAGGAGATCCTTATGAATATTTTTAGCTCTTCCCAAGGCCCTGGTTACTCGGTTGCCTCTTGAGGCTTTCCCCCTCCACCCACCCCAACCCCTCCCCTGCCCAAGCCTTCTTTGTCTCCAGATTTTACTGCGGAGATCCTCTCCATTATAAGTTAAGTCTTGAGAACTTTATAAAATTCCCCAAAACGCTGCCGGGTTCGAGAATGAGGAAACGCCAAAAAACCATTTTAAGGATACCCTCGTCGGGCCAAGGAATGCTTCACCGTCCTTGTAATGACTCTTATCTGTTTCCTCCTCCTCCTCCTCCTCCTCCTCTTCTTGACTTTCGTTTTCTTTTCAAGGAATGCTTCACCTTCCTTGTAATGACTCTTATCTGTTTTCCTCCTCCTCCTTCTTCTTCTTCTTTATTCTTGACTTTCGTTTTCTTTTCAGGAATGCTTCACCTTCCTTGTAATGACTCTTATCTGTTTCCTCCTCCTCCTCCTCTTCTTCTTCTTCCTATTCTTGACTTTCGTTTTCTTTTCAAGGAATGCTTCACCTTCCTTGTAATGACTCTTATCTGTTTCCTCCTCCTCCTCCTCCTCTTCTTCTTCTTCTTCTTCTATTCTTGACTTTCGTTTTCTTTTCAGAATGCTTCACCTACCTTGTAATGACTCTTATCTGTTTCTCCTCCTCCTCCTCCTCCTCCTCTTCTTCTTCTTGACTTTCGTTTTCTTTTCTTCTCGTGTTAGAGTTTTCCATTTAGACGATATCAGTGAAATGTTCCCATCTCAGGCGTTACCGGGGCATAAGTGAAACAGTCTGGATGAATCAAGAACCGGGCGTCGACGTGATTTTCATTTCAAATATAGAGCACCGTTCCATACACGGTAGGCGTCATTAGCTTCGTTCTTCCATAAGGGTAGAATGCTTTTAAGCACATTTAAACCGGATTTACTAACGTACAATATGTTCTCATTCCAAATGGTGAATGAAAAGTATATTACTAATCCACTTACCATTTATACCTCTGTTTATCTTTCTGTACTTATTCCTCTCTCTATATATATATATATATATATATATATATATATATATATATATATATATATATATATATATATATATATATAATATATATATATATATATATATATATATATAAATATATATGTGTGTGTGTCTGTGTGTGTGCGTAAATTTTGTATACATAATTTCCCAACACTAACATCATGACACTAGCTATGTGAAACCTTAGGATATGTAAAACTCCATGATCAATGACTGAAGGATAAAACCTACAACCCACTCAAGCGGACTACTGTAGAAGACCTTAAACTTCAACCTGAGAAGTAAAGGAGATAAGTTGACAGAGAGAGAGAGAGAGAGAGAGAGAGAGAGAGAGAGAGAGAGAGAGAGAGAGAGAGAGAGGGGGTCGACTAGAGCTTCTCTTTATGCATCCGAGACATCATTGGAAAGTTTGTTGTCCAACCCTCCTCGTCTATCAATCGCACCGACAGCCACTGAATGAACAAGTGGCCTTATGATCTGAAAAACGTCATTGACACAATTCTCTCTGACAACTCCCCTGCCACGCTCGCTGCAAACTAAACAAGCTCCTTACCAGAAAGACAAACAACATCTCATAAGGTCAACTTTGCCTCCCTACAAAATTAAAGAACTAAAAACACACACACAAACATATATATATATATATATATATATATATATATATATATATATATATATATATATATATATATATATATATATATATATATATATATATATATATATATATTATATATCACATATAATATATATATGATATATACATACATATCTATATCATTTTTTCCTTGTTAGCATAAAGTTCATACAAAAATACGCAAAAATTTTTACACACAAGTATCTATAGAGGCCACGTTATCTATATTTTTTCTTTATAATGTTCCAAATGAAATTCTGTGAAATGGCCTCTTCCCATACAGCAGATACTTATACAGATTCTTTAGTCGAAATTCGTTTGTGCTATAACCAGAGCTCTTGGGCAAAACCTACACTTACGCATGCTGACAATTCCTCCGTGCACGCACAAACGCAAGCCCACACAACCACACTATACATTTTACAAATGCAAATACACACACACACACACATATATATACATATATATCTATCTATCCTTCTACATATATATATATATATATATATATATATATATATATATATATATATAAATATATATATATATATATATATATATATATATATATATATATATATATATATATATATATATATGATTATAATCACTTTGTATATATGACTCATTTATCACACATTACCACAGGTGAAAAATCAGTCCTTCGTCAATGGTTTGGAAATAAAGTCAAAACTGGTCACAACCTTATTTTTCACCTGTATAAAGTGATATATATATATATATATATATATATATATATATATATATATATATATATATATATATATATATATATATATATATATATATATATGCCTATTTCCTCTCTGGGTATATCCTTCTGATTTCTCATCAAGTCTCTAGCGGTGAGGTTGCTGGCACCACTTACTTTTCCTTGACTCCAACAGACTATGGTACTTATTTACAGCTGCATGGACTGGTAGACAGCAGGTCAGGAACGATCAACGGTCCTAGCAAACATGAATCGCAGGCTGCCCTACTGTCCCACCTTGCTAACTGTACCTTCTTAAGACAGGCTGTGGGACGGCCACATCAAATACACAATTAAGCAATGAGAGAGAGAGAGAGAGAGAGAGAGAGAGAGAGAGAGAGAGAGAGAGATCGGGTGACGACTAAAAATCTCAGTAATTTCATGAGAAAAAAAAAAGCGCCACTTTCATCCACACTGAATATGCCAGTTTGTTTGCGAGTGTGTCCAAGTGCCTCCCTCATCCCCTTCATTTATACTAATAGGGTAATAGCGAAAGGGGAGAGTGTCCACAGCATACATGCGTGTGTGTGTGTGTGTGTGTGTGTGTGTGTGTGTGTGTGTGTGTGTGTGTGCGTGAGAGAGCCTCAGACAAACAAGGTCGTCCACTTCTTCGGTCCAGGTGGCGATGGTGGTCGGAGGTATGACGCTGCTGGTGGTGGTGCCGTTGTGTGCGCCCTTATCACAAGGTCAATAATGTGATACTGGTGGTGCTCCAGTCTTCTAACTCAACATCTATACTCTTGTACATATTCCTTCCAGTTCACCCTTACGTCGAAAGGATGCATTCATCTGCACAAACCGGCAAGACCTCCTGTCTCAATGCCATCACCAGGCTCATTAGAATCCATTTGAAATTAGTTTTCAACATTGCTACATCTATCAGCTAAATGATAATATTTGCATGTCATGATAAGACTTCACTTCGAGTGCTTTGTGTGTATGCATATATGCGCGCGCACACACACACACACACATATATTTATATATATTACAGTAGATTATATATGTGTGTGTGCTGCGTGTCCGTGCGGGTACTGGATGTTGGCAGTGTTCCTACTCGCGCATCAAAACATTCACATTCACGAAGGCAAATGATCAGACAACAGCTTCTAAAAACAAAATAAATTCTAATAAAAATGTCTCCCTGAGGACTTCCCATCTTTTGCATCGAGCGTGATTGCCTTCCTCATAGCACACTGCCAAAACATCTCAGCCTAAACACGAGGCAAATAAATAAGTGTAAAGTCAAGATTCGCCATGCATGTATTCGTCTGACCATCAGTGATTCATGTATTCATAATGTATTCATGCATTCAGAAAAGTACATCAAGTCGCGCCATGAAAACTGGGGAAAATCGAATTAGCGGTCATTTGCTGCCAACTGTGTTTATACATTTGCATAAACAAACACTGTGAACACGGGAGTGCACCTACGAAAGCCATGAATTTAAAAACCTCCCTGGATGAAAACAAATCCTGGCATAAGTTATCGCTAGATTATCACTGATTCTCTTCAAGGAGGAATTAATCCTCTGTGGCCAATTATCCCAATATCAAACAGATGAAGTCATACGAGCGACAGGCACTGTTGAAACTAACATAAAAAACCAGTTTCACCTGAGTTCAAAGAATGAGAGCTTTATCAGAAAATCGCAACAAAGGCAGGAGGAGAGAGTGCCTGCCCAAAGTCGAAAAAACTGTCAAAAAATACAAAGAAATAATCACGACTGTAAGGATGATTTTGTTTTAATAAAGAGAGAGGAACCTAGAAATGGCAGACATTCATTATTTTAGGTTGTAAAGGAGGCTTCTGCGTAGTAGCAATATCATTTTCAAACAAGCATCATACAATTGTCAAGATAAAGACTTGGAGTAAGACCAAAGCATATCGTAAGAAAAACCTTACGCACCCAACGATTCACAGACCGTCGTGAAAAACCTTACACAAAATTCTCAGTGCACTGGCGATTACCGTCTTTACCTTCTTAATCCCTGGATGAGTACCCTCTACAGCTACAGTATTTGTTGCTCTTGACACTGACAAGGGCCTGGATAGTGTGTGGCGTAAGGGTCTTTTATCAATACTATCTACTCCATGTTTTTATATACGCTGTAGCTGACGACACACTGTCTTCCTTTTAAATATTCTGCCAAAGACTTTCAGACATGGTCTTACATTGTACTTGTCGTATACAGATGATATTACTCTCGACAAAATGAGTTTCTTTCCATCTCGACCTTCCTCTGAAACTTCTCAATGGCATTAAGTTAAGTCTTAAGATGTCTGCAAACTGATCTTCAGAGTACCTCAAACCTACAATTTGTTTTTACCAGCGATCTTTTGGACATTTTAACAGCTACCTTCTGCTGGTCGGTCTAGAAATCCAGCTCATCACGTCTTCGAATAGTCTGGAGCTGAAAGGAAATAACAAACATCACGGAACTGACAGAAGCTCTCTGAAAGCTTTATAGAGTATTCAGATATCACATATGAGCTTCTTTTGGGGCGAATATCTCGCTTCGTGTTGAATCATCCTTGTACAAAGCACTTTGCCACCTGGAAAAGCCCTTTTTCGCTGTGGCGATTAAATTAATCTTTTGCATTCTGTTTCATTTACAGCCAATAACTTGCTGCTGTGTACTTCCATTATCTAAGAATATTATCTTTCCTTATCTTTGGTAAACACTCACTACAACAGGGCTCCCTCGAGAGACCATACAAGTTTTCAGTTTTCTCAACCTTAGTAGTGGTTAATAATTTTAAGTTCCACTGACACTGTGTGAACACAGCCAATGTCAGCGCCAAGAGCTATAAAAAACCTTTACCCATCTCGCCTACGAAATCTGAACTATGCAATTAGTATCCAGTAACATCTCTTATATATTCCTGTTATGCTTACCACAAAAAAAGTTAATTGATTTGTTGTTTGGGTTCTCTCTCTCTCTCTCTCTCTCTCTCTCTCTCTCTCTCTCTCTCTCTCTCTCTCGCTAAAGCACTAGCCCGAAGAAATACTCTGCTGAAAGACTGAACGAAGGTAAACTATATTCCAATCGCTCAGCGCTCAGGAGGAGGCGAGAGGGTCCTCGACGACGCTTCATCGGATCCTCATCGACATCAGTGAACTGGTTAATTGTTCACTTCAGCGTCTCAGGATTTTCTCTTTCTTTCTTCTCTTCTGTTACTCGCATCTCTAGGCCACAAAATCAAGCACTTCCTAAAAAGAGGACTCTTTTATCAAATTTGATTATCGACATTTTTACTGGTACAGTGATATGACAAAGACAGGGTCATCAACTTTCTTTTATTATCGATCCTCTGTCGGCATTGTGACAAGAGCAACAAGAGGACGTTTTAAAATTGCTCAAGCAGTTCTTCTAACTCCAGGGTCATGATTTGATGAATAATTGTTCTTTAAGATAATTATCCCATGTCTCGTATAATTCTTATTTCACCTTGTACAATAGAAATAACCTAAATGCAAGGCAAATGGAAATCTCATAACACACATGTGAACTAAGAAAAAAATTCTCATTACTTTTTAAGTGACTTTTACGGCACCTGAGTCTGAGTCTCTCTCTCTTTCTCTCTCTCTCTCGTGTGTGTATGTGAGGCGCTGCAGTGGCAGGTTCGCTCTGGAACTTTGTCTTCTTCATGATGGTCTCTTAGTGTTTTGAATTTCAAAGATCTCTCTTCGAGATTGCCGACTTTCAAGTCAAGTCCGGAAAGGAGCACGAATAAGGATATGAATAAGAGAAGAATAAAATAACAAAATAAATTCAGTCAGTGGTTGTAGTTACAATTATCAACACTGTCGCTGTTTGTGTTAATGTTATCTAAACATCCAACGGGAAAAACCTACATTAATGTTTGTCTACAAGACTGTTTATTTTTTTTTTAATTCCACACAATGTCTCATAAATTTCATCTGAGTAAGCCAGTGATGCTGAAAGCTTTAAATGGAAAATGATTTAATATTGTTGTCCCGAGAAGCTTCGAAATTGAAAGCAGTCGTCTTCTATTGTCGTTTCCAGCTTTAATTAGAATCATATCTCTATACCTAAGGACTATCACACCAACTCAGATTACCAGGTTTCCATGGCTTTGATGTTTTCTATTTTTCAGGATGAAGCAAATATTGATTACCTTGAAAACCATATTGCTGACAAGCCTTGTTATCAATGAAGTAATAATGATTATCTTGAAAACCATTAGGCTGATGAGCCCTGTTATAAGTTCGTAAGTGTCATTATACACAATGTCACTGAGCTGACTGTGGCCATCTTCAAACGAAGTATTCCTCTCATGCGCCGCTAAACAACGAGAAGAGTTTCAGCATCTGCAAAGTTAAGAATCGCCTCTTTCACTTCTCCAAACTTTCACACAATAAATACGCTTCTGCACACTCAGTACTCTGGGGGCTATCAGCGCAACAGACACCTCTAATATTAAGGACTGTTTTCACCCACATTTTCAATGTGGATTTGCTTAAAATTGACTTAAGGATAAATCTTTTTTAATGGGTGTGCATCATTAGAGCAAAACTGAATTAGCCACTACCAGTTTCATGTGATAAGGTTCAGGGGTGCGAAGGTCAGACGGAGAAAAAAAGTTGAGTATACCTTAGTTTAACCAGACCACTGAGCTGATTAACAGCTCTCCTAGGGCTGGCCAGAAGGATTAGATTTATTTTACGTGGCTAAGAGCCAATTGGTTACCTAGCAACCGGACCTACAGCTTATTGTGGAGTCGTAACCACTCTGTAACGAGAAATGAATTTCTCTCACCAGAAATAAATTCCTCTAATTCTTCACTGGCCGGTCGGAGAGTGCTAGCCGAGAACGGTACCCACCCGTCCAATGAGGAACTAGATATAACTAAATAGAATGCAATGGGTTTCATCTCTGAAACCAGTACGCAAATTCTAACGGATGATCACATCCTTGAAACGTCAGTACGATCTGTCCCACCAACAGCTTTACGACCCAAAAAGTTTTGGACAGTTGATGATACCAAGCAGCCCTTATTAAAAGCAGTAAACGTGAACCCCTATCCCAGCAAGGATATCTCTTCCTATCAATTCGTACAAATATTCCAAGGGGTCCCTGTTGAAAGGGCGAGGCAAAACAGCCGGACAGAAAAGCTGGACAACGAAGTTCAAGATATGAAACTGGAACAGAGTGAAAAGAGGGCATTTAAGAGACGCGGCTGGAGACCAAACAGAAGCTGCAAGCGTCCCTTTAATAATGCATACAGCATGCGTGAAAGGCACACTGCTGGCGCTATCACCTTACGGGACGTTAGCATGTGGCATTCTATTCCATGGAACATGTTTAGCAAGTCAATGGCCTTCTTGGCTTGTTCCATGAGGATTTTGTGCTCCAGCTATACAATAATAATAATAATAATAATAATAATAATAATAATAATAATAAGAAGAAGAAGAAGAAGAAGAAGAAGAAGAAGAAGAAGAAGAAGAAGAAGAAGAAGAAGAAGAAGAAGAAGAAGAAGAAGAAGAAGAAAAGGCTGATTGTCTATCTTATCATATTCAAAGACAAGTAATATAGAAATTAAGAGGTCATTTTCGTCTGTTGCGACAGCGCACGGGAAAAACGTTTTTAAGAGGCCATTGGTTCGCCGCAGAGGGCTTTTATTTGTTTAAATATCTCATCATCTGAAGGAACTTTTCAACCGAACCCTGAAAACAGTAAGCTGGTGGGTTATATAAAGCACCCACTCAAATAATAATGATAAATTTCTCAACGTTTTGATATCTAGTCTAGAACACTCGGCAAGACAGCGAGAGAGAGAGAGAGAGAGAGAGAGAGAGAGAGAGAGAGAGAGAGAGAGAGAGAGAGAGAGAGAGAGAGAGAGAGGGGGATGGGCCCTGGAGGCGAGGAGGGGGTTCAACAGGTGAGTCATTTTAGATGTTGACCTGACCTCGTTACTCATATGAACCACTCTTAAGTGTGTTGACCTCCTAACCCTTGGCACGATCTCTTTCGTGTCCTGGATACACGACCCAAGGTCAACAACAGCAACAACAATTCGTGAGCAGCAGACGCAAAGCTTGAATGCATACTCTACATACGACTAACATGCTGTTAGTATCAAGCGCACGTAATCTCAAGTTTCAGCAAATACTTATGCAACTATAGGCACCTCCGGTAGAAGTCTTTATGTCTGTTCTCACATAATCATACACCAATAAGAACACTCTCGATGAATCACAATCTTGTTCTCTTCATCCCAAACTTTTTTACCAACCTTTGTGTTCCCCAAAGCCATAATTATGTTTTGTGCTGGTAATAATTATCGAAGACCAAAACCTCTCGTGTGCCCTGTGATCAAATTACAAATTATGCAAAGTGTGGTTATCTAACGTCACTTTTCAGGCAGCCATTAACCTGACTATATGTACATACATTCCTACATATATATTCAGTGTTACGTTTTTGTTCCTAAGACCATAGCC
Organism: Macrobrachium rosenbergii; assembly: GCF_040412425.1. Classification (NCBI taxonomy): domain Eukaryota; kingdom Metazoa; phylum Arthropoda; class Malacostraca; order Decapoda; family Palaemonidae; genus Macrobrachium; species Macrobrachium rosenbergii. The sequence goes on from NC_089758.1 coordinate 1,709,236, forward strand.
ACAGCTTCTAACTATATTGTTACAAATATTGCATGGAAAAAAAAACTGATGTTATTGCATGACATTACCTTTATTTTGCATTCACATAAATCACATTGTTTGGTATTAATAGGTAAATGACAAAGGGAGAGATAAGACAACGCGCTGTAGATTTCATTTAAATGACAACACGATGAAAACACTGTGGATTACTGTATATATTACTGTATGTATATGCATTCTCTATTTCATGAATATTGCCTCTTGCTAACGCATGCGCATGAATCTGCACTCTGCACATGCGCATGATTATTCTTCCTGCTTCTCTTGGCGCAAGTTGTACGCCTTGCAGTACCCTCTCTGTGTTTACCTGTTTGCTGTATGGAATAAAGCAACTTATGACTCGAGATATTATTTCTCCACCCCTGCAACATTCAGTCTTCCCCTACAAGACATCATCACATATCACCAAACACTAATCATGATTCAATATCTCACGCCATTGCCAATGTTCAGAAATTATGCATACAATAAGGAAGCTTACTAATACAGACTTGGTAACACGGTATACCATTTGTCATTGTGATGACGCTTTTTAAATGTTGCAGTTTTCCTCTTTCTCTCCCATATTGACTGCTTGACGTTCATTTCTCAATGTTAGTAACCCGTTATTAATTTTAGCATCCTTAAACTAATCCATCTGAGAAAAGCAGACCATAAAAGGAGAGAACGAAAGTTAACTGGTTCACACTCACCCACCGACACTAAATCATAATATTGGTGTTATCAAACCGGAATTCTTTTCCTTTCACTTTTGTCATTCCTCAGTCTGTAAATATTTCAGCTCATTTCAAATTTCTTCGTTGCCACTGATAATAAAATATGTATTTTCAAACATTCAGTGAGAGTATATAGTATGTATTTTCAAACATTTCAGTGAGAGTATATAATATGCATTTTCAAACATTTTTGTGAGAGTATATATGTATTTTCAAACATTTTAGTGAGAGTATATAATATGCATTTTCAAACATTCAGTGAGAGTATATATGTATTTTCAAACATTTCAGTGAGAGTATATAATATGTATTTTCAAACATTTCAGTGAGAGTATATAATATGTATTTTCAAACATTTCAGTGATAGTATATAAAATGTATTTTCAAACATTTCAGTGAGAGTATATAATATGTACTTTCAAACATTTCAGTGAGAGTATATAATATGTATTTTCAAACATTTCAGTGAGAGTATATAATATGTACTTTCAAACATTTCAGTGAGAGTATATAATATGTATTTTCAAACATTTCAGTAAGAGTATATAATATGTACTTTCAAACATTTCAGTGAGAGTATATAGTGTGTACTTTCAAACATTTCAGTGAGAGTATATAATATGTATTTTCAAACATTTCAGTGAGAGTATATAATATGTACTTTCAAACATTTCAGTGAGAGTATATAATATGTATTTTCAAACATTTCAGTGAGAGTATATAATATATATTTTCAAACATTTCAGTGAGAGTATATAGTATGTATTTTCAAACATTTCAGTGAGAGTATGTAGAATGTATTTTCAAACATTTCAGTGAGAGTATATGATATGTATTTTCAAACATTTCAGCGAGAGTATATGATATGTATTTTCAAAAATTTCAGTGAGAGTATATGATATGTATTTTCATACATTTCAGTGAGAGTATATGATATGTATTTTCAAACATTTCAGTGAGAGTATATAGTATGTATTTTCAAACATTTCAGTGAGAGTATATAATATGTATTTTCAAACATTTCAGTGAGAGTATATAATATGTACTTTCAAACATTTCAGTGAGAGTATATGATATGTATTTTCAAACATTTCAGTGAGAGTATATAATATGTACTTTCAAACATGTCAGTGAGAGTATATAATGTGTATTTTCAAACATTTCAGTGAGAGTATATAATATATATTTTCAAACATTTCAGTGAGAGTATATAGTATTTATTTTCAAACATTTCAAAACTTTCAGTGAGAGTATATGATATGTATTTTCAAACATTTCAGTGAGAGTATATGATATGCATTTTCAAAAAATTTCAGTGAGAGTATATAATATGTATTTTCAAACATTTCAGTGAGAGTATATAATATGTATTTTCAAACATTTCAGTGAGAGTATATAGTATGTGTTTTCAAACATTTCAGTGAGAGTATATGATATGTATTTTCAAACATTTCAGTGAGAGTATATAATATGTATTTTCAAACATTTCAGTGAGAGTATATAGTATGTATTTTCAAACATTTCAGTGAGAGTATATGATATGTATTTTCAAAAATTTCAGTGAGAGTATATAGTATGTATTTTCAAACATTTCAGTGAGAGTATATGATGTGTATTTTCAAAAAATTCAGTGAGAGTATATAAAATGTATTTTCAAAAATTTCAGTGAGAGTACATAATATGTATTTTCACACATTGCAGTGAGAGTATATAATATGTATTTTCAAACATTTCAGTGAGAGTATATAATTTGTATTTTCAAACATTTCAGTAAGAGTATATAATATGTATTTTCAAACATTTCAGTGAGAGTATATAATATGTATTTTCAAACATTTCAGTGAGAGTATATAATATGTATTTTCAAACATTTCAGTGAGAGTATGCAATATGCATTTTCAAACATTTCAGTGAGAGTATATAATATGTATTTTCAAACATTTCAGTGAGAGTATATAATATGTATTTTCAAACATTTCAGTGAGAGTATATAATATGTATTTTCATATATTTCAGTGAGAGTATATAATATGTATTTTCAAACATTTCAGTGAGAGTATATAATATGTATTTTCATACATTTCAGTGAGAGTATGCAATATGCATTTTCAAACATTTCAGTGAGAGTATATAATATGCATTTTCAAACATTTCAGTGAGAGTATATAATATGTATTTTCAAACATTTCAGTGAGAGTATGTTTCCAGACTACTTCCCATCTATCCTAAACCTACCGGTATCCTTCAGTACAAGAAAAGGCAGATAGTTCTAGTTCAGTGCAACCCATCACACGAATACAAAGGTGATTGTTTACGAAGTTAATCGTGTGATGATGAACTGGGAAAAATAAAATAGTCGGTGTAAGTACGACTGTGGAAAAAAGTTCTAGAAAATAAAATTTGGGAATATCTAATTAACATCATAATGGAACAATTAACTTTTCCATCGGACTAATGTCTGATCGGCTCAAACATCTCAATTAAGGATTTTTTTTTCAACAAATGTAAAACTTTTAATTAAATGATTTCAAGCAGAACTCAGAGTCGCGTCGGAGGCTGAAAACGCTTCTACTCACAGACTTCAATTCGTATTACCGCAGAAAAGTCCTCATGCGTAATACAATATTATTTCACTCCCATAAGTTAAGTAAACCTTAGTTTAACCAGACCACTGAGCTGATTAACAGCTCTCCTAGGGCTGGCCAGAAGGGTCAGACTTATTTTACGTGGCTAAGAACCAACTGGTTACCTAGCAACGGGACCTACAGCCTATTGTGGAAGCCGAACCACATTATACCGAGAAACGAATTTCTGTCACCAGAAATAAATTCCTCTAATTCTTCATTGGCCAGCCGGAGAATCGAACGCGGGCCCAACACAGTGCTAGCCCATAACGATATCGACCCGTCCAATGAGGAACTAAAAGAATGTATTGTGACAGTGTTCCAGAAGGTCAGTGAATCAGGGCTTGATGCAAAACAACCAAATAAACTTAGTGACTAAAGACAGTGACCATAGTGAAAACGAAACCAAATCTACGCTGGCCTAAGTACACTCAGAACACTATAATAGGATCAAGAAAAATTAATATTCACTCGTCTGGTTTTAGTTTGCAGGCAATGCAACTCTTAAACGTAATTATAAACAGTAATTATGAAAGATGATAATATAGTCATTATTTCTGGGCTGTGATTATCTTCAGACCACAACAACCTGGGGTCTGAGAAAGGATGTCAAGACATTTCCAGAGACAGCGTGGAAGCGAGATCAACAGAAGTCGCTTGATGGATTCGTAAACGAAGTTAAATTTGACTTGGTAAAGGAGGAAAATTGGTGGACGTGATCAGGAGGAGATTCTGATCTGCATACAGTATGTCTGCAGAAACAGGTCCCTCAAGGAAGACTTATGCACTGGGTAAAGATAATGCAATGCTTGACCAACTACGGGCTTATCTTGACGCCAGGAAACCCGGACTTGGGATGTGGTTGGAAACAATTGGTTTCCGGGACATATCTGAACACTATACTGACATGAGTTTATAAGTATTGTAAGCGTATATTTGTGTGTGTGTGTGTGTGTGTGTTGTGTGAGAGAGAGAGAGAGAGAGAGAGAGAGAGAGAGAGAGAGAGAGAGAGAGTGCAACACAGGTGAATGGCGCAGTGTGTGTAGGGGTTTTAGGCACGCTGCTGGTGAACCTTCTGTGCCAACGTCCGAAGTGACTACTGTGAGAGTTTTCTGCGTAACGAATTAATCTTCGATTCGGCAGTTGAAAAACGAAAATGACAGTGACCTTTGTTTTTTTTTTTTTATTCCATCGCCTGTAAAGGGAAAAGGATTAATGATAAGTATACAAATATATTACTGTATTTATATGTGTGTGTGTGCGTGCTTGGAATGCCTGGCATATTTTTCAAACTAAGTGCACCCTTCATTACACAAACAAATAACACCCGTTGTACTAATGTCAGGTGAGAAAATTCTAGTCTTCTCTCGCTCTGACGCAGGAATCACCAGGCATTTCGTATGCGATGATAACTGATGCCAGATGACTGATGTCATTTACTTGCAATGAGGATCCGTCCTCCAAACATAATAATTACCAACCTCGAGGTGCCTCAAAGTCTTCTGTTATCACACTACTCTTACAATCCGATTCTCGGAACTACTGTGGATGCAAGAATCTTGGAGCGCTCAATAATATCTCCTGGTTTAGAAAAAGTTTTGGTTTAGAAAAAGTTTGAGTAAAAGTCACTCCCAACATCTAAAAGAATCATTTACTATTAAAGTATGATAATCATTTCATGGTCTGGAGATGCTACTTTACCGTAATTCTGTTAAAGACGAACACTACATATTGAGAATGGTGTCATTGTAAGAAGAAAAAGTTTCTCGTTGGACGGGTCGGTATAGTTCTCGGATGGCACTCTGCTGGGCACGCGTTCGAGTCTCCGACCGGCCAATGAAGAATTAGAGGAATTTATTTCTGGTGATAGAAATTCGTTTCTCGCTATAATGTGATTCTGATTCCACAATAAGCTGTAGGTCCCGTTGCTAGGTAACCAATTGGTCCTTAGCCACGTAAAATAAAGTCTAGTCCTTCGGGTCAGCCCTAGGAGAGCTGTTAAGAAGAAAAACCAAGAATGAATTACGGAACCGTCATCTCGCACTAAGCAAGGCATATACCCATCACCCTCTTCATCATGATAATAAAATTCATCAGCCCAAATCTCGGACTAAATGACCGCCAGAAATTCCCGCCGTAACCGACCCATCCAGACCTGAAATGAGTGATAAGGAGGTTCGTCCACTTAATATTCAGCCCCGGCTTCTCTCAACTCCCTCTTTGGCTTCGGCTACAGCCACTTGCAAGGAAATCGCATTTTTCTGTGTGTGTGTGTGTGTGTGTGTGTGTGTGTGTGTGTGTGTGTGTGTGTGTGTGTGTGTGTGTGTGTGTGTATGAAGCACATATTCGCTTACATCCAGCGGCTAAATTACTTTTAGATTACACCCTTACGTAAATAAGTTTATGACTTTGCTTAATGTGATCAGAGTATGTGCTTTTAATTGTGTTCTATATGTTGTAAAATTTACTAGTGTACATCATATTTTATTATTATATACGCAAAAGTTCAAGTATTTTATCTCTCTCTCTCTCTCTCTCTCTCTCTATAAAAACTTTCACCCTCAAGTAAGATGAATATATAATTATCCATAGTACCATATGCCCAAAGAATAACTGAATCACATAGCTAAGAGCAACTTTCTATTCCACAATTCAAGATATCAATAAAGGAATATTTTCTAAGCTCGCAGCTACTTTGGAAAATGAGTTCGATTTACAATAGGGGCATCAGCACGCAGGAAGAGGCCGTTGCTACTCAAGCGCGCGCGCGTTTACACACACACACACACACACACACACACACACACACACACACACACAGCAGTACACAAGTTTGTATGCTGAATCTTAAACAAGTACATTTAAACATGTGTAACCCTGCAGACGCCAGCTTCTTAAAAAGGGTTCAGCATTTTCCTGATGTTAAAAATATTTGTGAACGGCCTACTAACTCGGGAAAGGTTCTCTCTCTCTCTCTCTCTCTCTCTCTCTCTCTCTCTCTCTCTCTCTCTCTCTCTCTCTCTTCCAAACATACTTAATGTCAAACATCAACCAATAAAACAAAGTGTAATCTTTAGAGCACCGATTAAGATAACGCATCCCCTAATGACTTGGCTCATATCCTGGAAAAAGGGTTTTCAATGCGAGCCTTCCGTTAAATGGCAACTCATCCGCCAACGTAACTCTCATAAGAATAGACATCATTATTACCAGAATAATAATATTAATAGTAATAATACGAATTATTATTATTATTATTATTATTATTATTATTTGCAATAGTAAAATTCCTAAAGACTTGAAAATGAGGACATATGCAAACATGTCATACAGTGATATTCTGAAGTGACACTAAGGAACAGCCTGTCAAAGCTCTGGGCCTTTCTTCCAGATGACAATAATTCTTACCATCGAGGACCGACGACATACCAAGAGCAGTCGGCGAAGAGGACATTCCTCCGAGGCCACTCATCAGCGAATAAATGAACTTGTCCAAAGGACTGCAAGAACACAGGGCCAATACATTAACAAGATAAAGAGGATTCCACAAATATGCTGGCTTCAATGATGCAATTACGATGCTGGAAATCTCTCACAATGAATGAAGTACCTTCGAAAGGCCGTTTTATGAATACGTCTGCCAAGTTCAACCTAAGTCCGTTCACCCACTTTTGAAATGTGTTCACAAGTACTTTAACCGACATACATCGGTGAAAAATGGCGCACTTCGCCCAACTCCGTTGGCGGAGGTAATTGGCAGTTCAAAACGCTGACCCAATTCACCTCGACACTGAGTGGTTCTAATCCCTAAACCAGTGATTCTCAAACTGGGTGCCGTGGCACCGCAAGTGCCTAGGGGTGCCGCAAGATTGTCATGAGTTTTGTCTTGGCTAGATCATCTCAGTCAACATTTGCAAAAAAAAAAAAGTTTGCAGAAGTCTTCATATAATTATTATCAGTGTGTCTACTCTAACACGTTCACACACACATATATGTACATATACTGTATATATATATATATATATATATATATATATATATATATATATATATATATATATATATATATATATATATATATATATATGTGTATGTGTGTGTGTGTGTGTGTGTGTGTGTAGTATGGAAAATAATTTTATTCATTAAATAAGAAGTTATTTCATGCGATATGGTGGGATGATGAAGAAGGGGTGCCACGGTAATGATTACATTAGTTAGGGTGCCATCACTCAAAAAAGATTGAGAACCACTGCCCTAGACCATCACAGTGTCCCTAAATGCATCTGATAATAATCCCCCAATCTTATCACCCGTCGATATGCCCTATCTCTCGACATGATCTGATTCACTTCTGGCCTGTTAAATCACGCACTCTTTCAGGCTATAAAATAGAGACAAGGCTTTTTAATAGAATAATAGCAGAGTTTATATATTTCCGATAAATAAGAGAGAGAGAGAGAGAGAGAGAGAGAGAGAGAGAGCTGATTAAATGAAGAGCATTAGTGGTCTAAACGAACATCCGGACCTCTAATTAAGATAAATTCCGATCGATGGTAATCAAATCAAAGCAGAACTAATTGAATGGCCTATAACCATCCTTTCGGGAAACCGGACGTCAATCACTGTATTCACACACCTTTTGTGTTTTGGTGATACGCTGGCCTGTTTCAGTCCAACCTCCATTTGACAATCATTCATTGTAACCAAAAAGACAGCGTGCATCATTGCTCACATTCACAAATATCAAGCCACAAATGTCGTGTAATGACCAGTTCGCTATACGTCGGGAATATCTTACACCCAAGGAGTTATAATGAACCAGTGCTTCGCCACCACTGGAATTCGAACTGCCGTCTGGTCTGGCACACAACGACGTACAGTAACCTGTGACCACTGAGCTATCGAGAGAGTTGTATGAAACGAAAATACGCATATATGCATCATGTTAACAGACGGATGTAATGTGTAAATGTACCTGACACCCACATTAGCGCTAAAAATGATAAGCATTGTCACAGCATTGGTTATGTAACTGAATCAGCATTATTCGAACCAATGCCCAGAATACTATGAAACTTCAGCTCAAGTGAGTTTTATTCTCGATGGCCGTATCAACTATAAATCACCGTGGGCACTCGTAGCCTTCATGACTCAACGATGAGATAATGGCCCTTGATAAGAGCAGTTAGAACATCGTCGACACAGATAAAAGGAAGGCAAGCTGTAAAGGGAATGAATCGCCTTAAACTCACCTCTTCTTCTGACTCCAGCCATTTCTTGTGAAAAATGATAGTCACGCACCCTCCAAGTCCAATAAAAAATTGTCTGTTTGCTAAGGTTTTTATATATTATTATTATTTTTTGTGGGGGGGGGGGAATTTCTGTACTTATTCTTGGTGCCTCCCTCAACACAATGAAAAGGGATAAAATCCAAATGGGATGAGAACAATAGCCGAAACTCGCCACATACGACGGCGTTGTAAGGGATCACTTCTCTCCGTCAGATGAGGCGAGAAAATCCTTCTCCTAAAAAACTGACCAAAATTTACCGACATTCTTCAAGACACGCCTCAAGCGAAAACGATCATGCTTTCACTTCACGTCTCCCTTTTTCGAAAAGAATACCATATAAAACAAAAAGCGAAGCAAGCAATGTAAATAAAAGCATTTTATGCCAAGCGACCACACAACTCTCCACAAGTTTTCCAGGTGCAACACGTACCACCTGCGACCAGAATCTCAATAACTCTGCTGACACAGTTCGTTTGCGTCACTGCTGCGGCAAACTGTTGATGGAACATTTCCATCTCCGCTAAAAGGAATGTCACAAAAATTCATGGTACCACGCCTCGCATTATGAAGGCATTCTCTCTCTCTCTCTCTCTCTCTCTCTCTCTCTCTCTCTCTCTCTCTCTCTCTCTCTCTCTCTGCCAGCATACTTGAGGCAGTTGACATATGAGCTGACTACCAATGAGCAATATATTAGACATGTTTAACAGGGGTCTCATAAGCTTGAACCCAGATCACCTCGCATACCTTTCCTATCCGTCCAATATAATAATAATAAAATAATAATAAATGCATATGAATGTAAGTTTGCTTTGAACATGATTTTCCAAACTACGGATATGGGGGTATATAAAACGCAAACTAGATTTGACCAGCTCAAAAAAATCAAAATCGCTACATAATTTACGATTAGTTATTTCTCTCCTTCATTAAGAAGCGTCTAGCTCACTCTCCTCCCCTCTCTTTGTGTTATGTCCCATTCTCCGCGTCCCTTTACTTCCTCTATTCCGTTCCTCTTTAATTCTCATCCCTCAAATCAGGAGCTCAGCAGCAAAGCTTTCCGCTCCATGCCTGACCATAAATACACACACACACGCGCACACACACACACACACACACACACACACACACACACATATATATATATATATATATATATATATATATATATATATATATATATATATATATATATATATATATATATATATAGTGTATATGTGTGTGTGTGTGTGTTTAATAAGATTGTGAAATCACCAATCCACACTAGAACATTTGAGCCCCGAGGGGCTAGTACTAAACACGGCGAAACAGTGTAGATTAATCACTGTTTCGCCGTGTTTAGTACTAGCCCTCGGGGATCAAATGTCCCCAAGGGAATTGGTGATTTCACGAATTACCTGAAAACTTCAGGGATTTCGTGAAATCCCTCGTTTCACAACTTACTGTAACATCTATAAGCTCAACAAACTCGATCCCTCTGGTACGTCTAAATAAGGCAAAGCCCAATAGGGAGAACGAGAAACTCTTTAAGGTTTAAGCCACAGGTTTAACCCTATTTAGATAACAGACTTCCCCGGCTACACGACAACGCTTTTTTGCGTGTGTGGCCTTCTTAATCTCATGATCCGTTATAATTATCCACATAAAAACGTAGGCTATAAAAATATAAAACGAGGCGGTAGGAATAGATATATCATGGCCGGACTTTTTATCGGGTTACTTTGAGTATTTCAATGTACTCGTTTGCAAATCGCTTGCGAAAGCGTTTTCGGTTTGTTCCTTGTAAAAGTTTCTTTAGCAATCTTACAACAATTGTTGAATGGATTCACTCATCCCCTTTCTACTTCAGTCGGGTGTCAAGCAACCCACAAGAAACCTTCCCCAAATCAAGTCCAATTTCATTCCTGCCAAATGCCAGTAACCTGGTGTACTTCCTCTTCGTCCCGACAGAATTATCATTAACCGCAGCATCCAATTGTGAGTGAGGCAGAGTCTATCGAAGCAAGATTCTGCCTCACTTTAAAGGCCTGAGTTGTGGTGGATTGACTGATAGAAATGGAAGTCCAGCGTCGCCTGAAACATTCCCTACAATAATGATCTATTTATGGTTAACGTAAATAATGAATCTCTGAAGCACACTTGCAAAGACGTACGTTTAAAGGAGAGAGAGGCTTTTCCGAAGAATGTGACAAAAACCGACTAAAGTTCAGCATTAGTACCTGCAATTGGTGTACCTAAAACGGGAGCTTACATTTTCATAGTAAAGCAACGCATAAACCCATTTCCACAAGGTACGAAAGGAGGTAAGCAGAATGAACAACAATATTGGTAAACACAATAAACAACAGTCAAGTTTCTCTCTCTCTCTCTCTCTCTCTCTCTCTCTCTCTCTCTCTCTCTCTCTCTCTCTCTCACGGTCTAGTGAGAAAAAAAGAGAAAGACAAAAAGCCTATATCCATTGCACCATCTGGATGAGCAAGCCCTTGCCATTTGCTGGTCCAATTTGGAATTTTTATTGCACTGGAAGCACGAAAGCCCCGCTAAGCATGTATTGTTCCTGCTCGCTATCTCTCTTCTCTCTCTCTCTCTCTCTCTCTCTCTCTCTCTCTCTCTCTCTCTCTCTCTCTCTCTCTCTCCTTAACGTAAATAGGCATTCGTGCCAATGCCCTTAAAGGGAGACAATATTATTCCAACCACCCAATCTGTTGACTAAAGACACTGCGCTTAGCGTCGTTCTGCTGCTGCTGCAACATCGGTAGTCGCCGATGAAGTTGTTCTGATTAAAAAGCAGCCGCTCAACAAGAACGGGTTAATTTATAGAGATTTAATCAACCGATTGAGAGATAGTTTTTCCCCCCCCTTTCTTGGAATGTTACTCTTGTCAATTCTAACCGGTTCGGTGGCAACGGAGTAGGCTTGAGCATTAATTTGAGAGTGATTATCGCAATGCCTCCTTCTAATTGAACACTAACAGAAACTTTTGTACGATTTTTACTTTGTTCTTAAAGATATGAAAGGAATTGACATGCAAAAGTCGTCTCATTATACAAATCACAACAACAAGTAAGTCTTTCCTAATATACACACACAGCTATCCAGGGTACCTTTCTATATTGGTCTTAAAACATCCCATCATCTTTATCGTCGCCAAAACACTTGAACACTAACAGCTTCTTCCTTACCAAAGAGTTTCCATTGCAAAAACATTAAATGCTTTATATTTCTATCATTATAACTGCTAAACAGATCTTAGTTTATTGCAAATAGTAATACGTGCCTTGTGGAAAGAACTTCAAGAATAATCTTTCTTTAGCATAACACCAGATTCTCTCCAGAGTCTTTCAATTAAGGTTCTTCTCAGCAGTGCAAAATTAAGTGGGCCAATGAACCAGGATCTACCTGGTATCAAAGCCTAATCAGTCAGTGACTGGTACCTATAACACTGAGCTATTAAAATGCACAGCGACATACAGACAAGTACACGCAAGATTCAAAATACAGTACTTCAGTGAAGAAGTCCCCAAGTTAAGAACATGATATACAATACGCTCTCAGAGAAGCTTTTGATCAATCATCAACCAGTCATCTAAAAGCTATAAACTTAACATGGGCGTTAAATGTACTAATTCAGTCAATAAAACCTATATTTCATAGTCTCTGCCTAGTCAAAATTATACTTACAATCAGACATTAGAATATGACATGATTTTCGTTTTCCTTTCTCAAGAATGCAACAAAACGTACTTCCCACATCCTGCATCCCAGTCCCCATTGCCAAGCTAACAAAAAACAGACTGGTCAAGCAACAAAGTAAGGGATCCAGAATATTTTGCTTTTTCTTTCACCCGGCCAAAAACACACTCACGAGATAGCAGGAAAAATATCCAAGTAACCTCTTTATTGCCCGTGCAATATCTCAAAGTAATATAACAAGGCTTACAAAAGCCAGCAATAACAATATTAATGCTATACAGAAATGTTTTACCTATACGGTTAGGAAAACAACAAACAGGCCCACCACGGCACAACACAATAGAAGCGAGCTCCTCTGACGCTTCGTACAAATGAGTTAGTGTGGCATTTTTCACGCCCCATGCGCACCTAATCCTTAACTCATTCTCACAAGACACGTAACCTTCATTCAAACCAATTCTTTTGGGTATTCCTTAATGGTGGTATGTGTGTGTGTGTGAGTGTATGTATGTATGTATGTATGTACATATGTATGTATGTATATACATACATACATATTATACATATATATATATATATATATATATACATATACATATATATATATATATATATATATATATATATATATATATATATATATATATATATATATGAGTAGTGGGGAAGGTATTCACTTCTTACAAACTGTCTGTTGTACTTCGTGCTTTCACTTCCGCAGGAACAAGTTGCTCGATAATTAACTGGTGTTGGAGCTTCACTTATCGTGCTCAGATGTCGGCTACCTTCCAAATTTTCAGAAGTTTTTCCCTTTATATATTTTGGTTAAATGAAAATTACGTTTCCCCTTAAATACATTTATTCTAGTCTTTTAAACTGTATAACTTTCCCACCTTTCAATGGGTAGTAGTGACCGAGTCTTTATCTTAAAGAGCACATTGTAAGATTCTTGGACTTAGAATTTCATTCAGTCTATGGGCAATCCGAAATTTCATATAAGTTCACGAGGTACTTCGAGCTTTCACTGTCACTTCTCTGCACATCTCACACACTCCCTTTTTCTAACTGACTTCCCTTCCAGAGTCTTCGTATATATGGGTATTCATTCGATGCCGAAATCTGGTATCGTTGTCCCAAGTTTCGTCCAGATGGGCTTCCCTTTTCCATTAATGTTTCACGTTTAATTATCTATGCAATTCGTTCAACAGTTGTTTTCGAGTTAATGTTATGGTGTGCGAGAGGTCGCCAGGCGAAGTCAAGATCTCAATTAGCTCTTCTGCCCAGTGCTTGCTGTATGTGTGTGATAAACACTTTGGTTCGGAGGGCGACGGACGCTCAAACTCGGCATCTGGGATCACTTAGTTTCGTTATCGGCCCTTTTCTGTTTTGTCTCTCTGTCTTTATCAAAGATTTTTCTGTATGCCCTTTGCGTATATTAAGATATTTAGTTTATTCAAATATAGACTCGATTCCATTATATATGTATCCATATATGTGTGTGTATATATATATATATATATATATATATATATATATATATATATATATATATATATATATATATATGTATTTAGCCAAGGCAGTATTCCATGCAAAGACGGATTAGTACATAACAGGTCTAAATAATTAATATAAGTGTATATAGAGTGTGTGTATACACGTATCTATATACATACACACACACACACATATATATATATATATATATATATATATATATATATATATATATAGAGAGAGAGAGAGAGAGAGAGAGAGAGAGAGAGAGAGAGAGAGAGAGAGAGAGAGAGAGAGAGAGATTCACCGTAGTATGCAGCATAAGGATTATTGTAGTATAAATATAAAGTGCACGTGCTTCCTTATTTACGTGAAAGCGAAACGGTTCTCTTAGAATGATGATCCACCAGAATTTTAGGTAATAAAACAAAATAAATTGTCCTCACATTTAAATAATCATGCAAAAAATTATCAGCACAGTAACAAAATGGCATATAAGTAAAAAAAGCGTTGATGTACAAAATCACAACAGGTTTTATGACAGTGAGACAAGGGTAATTATGCACGAAATAAAAAGGGAAGCTCCCTACACTAGACTCGGCACAGTGTTTCCGTCAGAGAATCAACTTTCAAAATTCCACTGAGTACGAACTGCTTGTGAGAGACTAAAATAAATCACCTGGACACTTCCATGCATAAAGTCTTCACTGTATAATCAAAACAGAAATCAAAATTCAAGCCATTAATTAATTTATTTTAGAATAATGTTTGCTCTTGATAAACCTTTAAGACGTACTGACTTACAGCCCCTTCGTGTGCTATATAATGCATGCAAGCCTGTCAGAGCGCGCACATACATACGCACAAACAACGGCACAGTGTTTCCGTCAGAGAATATCAAAATGCATGAGAGACTAAAATAAATCACCTGGACACTTCCATGCATAAAGTCTTCACTGTATAATCAAAACAGAAATCAAAATTCAAGCCATTAATTAATTTATTTTAGAATAATGTTTGCTCTTGATAAACCTTTAAGACGTACTGAACACAATATATAATATATAAGCGTCAGAGCACATATACAAACAAAATATATATATATATATATATATATATATATATATATATATATATATATATATATATATATATATATTAACTTTATCACATACACAATTGTTCTGTGCATTAGTAGAATTACTAAAAGGACCTCATTCAAACTAGATGGTATCTAATGTACAGTAGTATTTATTCAGAAAAAGTTACAAGCTTTCTTGGGCAAACAGTCCACATTCTCAAGTATCCGTACAATGAGCAGACGCGTAGTTCAGATATAAATACAGCTGGACTACGCGTCTGCTCATTGTACGGATACTTGATAATGTGGACTGTTTGTCCAAGAAAGTTTGTAACTTTTCTGAATAAATACTCCATTAGATACCATCCAGTTTGAATGAGGTCCTTTTTAGTAATATATATATATATATATATATATATATATATATATATATATATATATATATATATATATATATATATATATATATAGATGTGTGCGTGTAAGTGAATGAACAATTTCATGTGTTGTATGCAAAACACAGAAAATTGGCGAGTTCTTGGAATACAGTGCACAGACAGCGAGCGTCCCTAAGCGCTCCAACACAACAGCTAGGAAAGGAAGTCATGAAACTCGTTCGGGGACCTGCTCTGAATACCAAAACCGATGTTTTCTGTATCTGGTGGTTGTTGCTGTTGTTGATGACGATTCATTTCTAAGTACACACTAAAACTGTTTACTTCTGAAATGTTCGTCTTTTACCCTTTGCTGTCCTTTCACTGTAATTCTTCAATATTCTTCTTATATCAAAGGCGCCATTGGAGACGCTGACAACTCACAAGCACTGAATATCTAAGCCGTACCAAGAGATCTGATGAACAAAACCAATATTTCGGGAAGTCTTCCAGAGGCGTCGACCTCTTGTTTCAGCACCAATTAAGCGATGCCGATATGAAGAAAGACAAGACACAAGAAACAAATAAAAACTGGCTGAAGTCTGTTTGCAGTCCCTTAGAACCTTGTAGTCCATCTTGCCTCGATTCTACTGTTGCTCTGTAGAGGGGCCGCGAGGTCCTCACGCATCGGGCAGCCGAGCAGCCCCACCACAAACCTCTCCTGGGCGAGTTTCCACGGATTGGTGCGAAACAGCCACAGGTGAGGAGCTCTGCCTTATTTGGAGTACGGTTCATGAAGACAAGAGGCTACTAGGTTACCTACTGTACTGTGCAAACAAGTAGAGACGTGTGCGGGCGCACACTTTCACATATTAAAAACGAGCAGTTATGCAAAAGAGATGCTGATGAAATTTGCGTATTCAAGACAACTTCTTCGGAACCGAAATCGATACAGAATATTGATTACATAAGAAGAGAGACACGCGCACATGTGCATTATATGCAAGCGTGCGTCACTGTGCACATATATATATATATATATATATATATATATATATATATATATATATATATATATATATATATATATATATATATATATATATATATATATATATATATATATATATATATATATATATATTCATCATTAAAACGTACAATCTATTGATAACTTCCTACAAAGAGAAACGAAAGTTATTCCAAATCTAATCATTAAATTACATTATCAAGGGAGAACCTTCGGTGCAAAAAATGTCAGCGTCAGAAGGTTTATCAGCAACATGACTCCTTCCCTTCACACAAAGTGCGCCATTCCCCTCCTTCTTGCACGCAATCTTGCACTTTATGAAGACTTCGACTCTTCCGATCCACTAATTCTTGCAACACACCCCCATTCTCCCTCTTCCTCTTATGAAAACTTTCGGATTTTGCGTACTTTTCATCAACCTAATATATATATATATATATATATATATATATATATATATATATATATATATATATATATATATATATATATATATATATATAATGTATGTATGTATATACTGTAATAACCACAATGCTCTCAACTTCTCGACCAGTAGATTGATTCTCTCTCTCTCTCTCTCTCTCTCTCTCTCTCTCTATATATATATATATATATATATATATATATATATATATATATATATATATATATAATATACATATTATTTATATACATACATACATTCATACATACAAATATATATATATATATATATATATATATATATATATATATATATATATATATATATATATATATATATATATAAATATATACATTTATATATAATAGGCTATATATATAAATATATACATTTATGTATATGTATGTATGTATGTATGTATGTATGTATGTATGTATGTATGTATGTATGTATGTATGTATGAATATTTCAGCCTAAAGGCAACATCCGTTAAAAATGTCACGGAGGCGAGTTATGGGTCCATTGCAGTTTTGGTAAAATATATCATTATTTGATAAATATAAGCAAAGATGAGCGGGCTAAGTCTCAGCTTCACTGTTACTAGAGGGTTTGTGGGTTCAAACGCCACTGTTGAAGGAAAGGGCTCCTTCATTATTCCCCATCTGAATTCAGGGATTGCTGGAATCATCGTCTCCAAACCGTTTGAGGAGAAAGAGAAGTTAAGACGGCGTTGTGGCACTAAAAAAATACTGAAGTACACACACACACACACAATGAGAGAGAGAGAGAGAGAGAGAGAGAGAGAGAGAGAGAGAGAGAGAGAGAGAAATTCTATAAGACCAAATAACATCAGAACACCAACACACGCACTCACAAAATAAAAAAAAGTCAAATTCGCATCGCTCATTGTCCGGCGTATATCTCCCCACGAATTTGAAGGGAAGATTCCTTTCCTGGAACACTGCTCTTACTTTAGCTATCACTGTTTGTCGGGAATCAGTCAAAAAAAAAAGTCTTCCCATAAATAGAACGTGGCATGACCTATTCTGAAGTGTATGGTCATGCTTCCTTTCTCCAGCTGACCAAACCCAAAGGCGGAATATTACCCGGACTGAAGCCTTCCTTCGTATCGGGAATTTTCCAAGTTTGTATAATAAAGCCTAATGATGACTGACAATTCTATACCTGGACTAAGGAAGATTAGTAGGGGCACATGCGCTGCACGAATTAACATGCAGTCATGACAAAAAAAAATTATTAGTTTTACAAGCACAACAACTGAAAATCGAACAACAAGAGTAACTCATCGAATAGTCTTTCCAAAGCATTAAAAGGTGTTTTCAGAAAAGAATGCTGGAGGTCAAATCTGGACAAAAGCCGTACATGACTTTTCAATGTAAACAGGAAAGGCAATCGGGGAGCTGCGCTTTCTGCTTCTTCTTCTTCTTCTTCTTTTAACGTACTTTTTTTCCCATTAAGAAGAAATAAAAGCAGCGCTTTCATTCAAGGCAGAGACACGAGCTCTCCCATCACCCAGCAATTGGGCAAAAACACAGCATGAAGTTGGTAAGACTGCCGGAATCCAAGATAGTAATGTTATTTCAGCACCGTAGCAATGTCATAAACAAGGCAATTACAGAAACAAAAGAGGCAATTTGAGATTCCTTGGAGAGACGTAAGCTTCCGGAATGCGCTAAAAACAAGCGTAATTCCACCTTACTTCTATTCTAATATCCTTCTAGGAATATTCTACAGACTCTAAAGGACCATTCATGACTATATTTATGAACCATAAAAGCACTAATACTAAAAATGAAGACATCTTGCATTAATTGATTGTAAAGACGCCTACCCTACTTCCAAACAGATTAAGAAAACAAAAATTGAATCACCGGAACTCAATGTACAGAAGAAAGCTACCACTCTCAGCAAACTGAGAAAGAAGTCAAACAGTACATCGACATTTTTATAACATCCTCTACCTACACCTTTGATGCTGATGTTGAAGACCTTATTCAAAACAGAAGAAATGTTAGGACCTCCTAATCTGGCCTAATAAGCTAGCGCTCTGCTGGTCCCGCGTTCGATTCTCCGACCGGCCAATGAAGAAGTAGAGGAATTTATTTCAAGTGATAGAAATTCATTTCTCGTTATAATGTGGTTCGGATTCAACAATAAGCTGTGGGTCCCGTTGCTAGGTAACCAATTGTTTCTTAGCCACGTAAAATAAGTCTAATCCTTCGGGCCAGCCCTAGGAGAGCTGTTAATCAGCTCAGTGGTCTGGTTAAACTAAGGTATACTTCTTCTCTTTCAGCACAATAACTAAAACTGGAACAAGCTGAACAGATGGCCTACTCATTAGCAATTTGAAAACTCCTGGGTCCTTTTTTTTTTTTTTTTTTTTTTTGACAAAACCTCTCTCCATCTATAAAAGAAATAATATTTCGAGTACGTCACCTAATGCAATTCTGAGTCTCACTACGGAAAGAGTCAAAAAATTATTTTATCAATTAAAATCAAACCTCCATCACTATAAGATGATATTTCTCCATTAAGCTAAAAACGCGGGAGGTTAAGAGAGGACTGGCATACAGACCAACGCCAGCGGAGCGACCGCAATACTCCGCAGTGTGAAAAGTCGGGAAAAAGTACCTTTTACAGTGAGGATGATCGCTTTGTCATAATCCGGAGTCACAGCGAAATTGTGCCGGTAAAACTGACGTAATACTCTGAACGACCAATTATCTTTGCAATCACCAATCATCCCAAACAATCAGTACATGATGCACAACAAAATCTATATTCATTTCCACTTCTTCGAAAATAATAAATCCCGTGGAAAGTCAAAAGCCTAGAAAATGTAACAGTAGAAGACCAAAGGACGTGTACATTTTCAAGATCTGGAACGGAGCATCCATTGCTATTCACGTGACAGCAAAATATGCATAAGAAAAAAAAAATTGAAATGAAGCCTTATGAAATGAGACGTATGAAGGAAGCGAGCACCGCCAACTCACGGATCGAATCACGCACAGCCTCGGAAACGAACTTAGAAAGATATTAACACGTACCATCAAGTATATACCTACACACGGTGAATACGAACTTTCCCCTCTTCTCTAAACATATGCAAGTGGGATAGCGCTTCATGAAATTCGCATTTTCTCGCTTCTTGGCATCATGGGCGACGCAATGAGCGCAGTCATCACCAGCCCACTTTGCAAGAGAAGCGGTCCTAGCAGAAGTTATGACTTTAACATTTACAATAACACGCACTACGCAATCATAAAGTGGATTATTTCCTCCACGCCTTACTGTTTCACGAGACGGTTATACATGAAAGCAACTGCAGATATAATTTAATTATGTAAGTTATCATACATAAATGTCAAGTAATCTTAAGAGTTTCAAGATGAAATATTATCAAAACTTCACCAAACACAAACATCAAAGCATACATATACACACATACATATACGTACATATATATGTGTGTGTATGTATAAATAATATACAATTATCTTTCATGAAGCACCGAAAATTTGAGTCACACAAAAATCAGTTCTCCTCACACAAGCAATGTTTCAACGAAGGCAATTCAAAATTGCCAACTGAATGAAAATAAGCCTAAACAACCAATAAATAAAGGAAGCCATAAAAAGCCAGAATAATGACCATTATAACAATAATGATAACAGAAGGCTATTCATCAAAAGGCGCCCCTAGAGGCCAACAGAGGCGAGGCCGCAAGCAGAATCGTTAATAGGAAAGTGATGGTCGCAACGGGA
>NC_089758.1:1732299-1787299 GCF_040412425.1 Macrobrachium rosenbergii
TCTCTCTCTCTCTCTCTCTCTCTCTCTCTCTCTTTCTAATAGGATTTTATTTTCATGTAAAACAACCAGGGAGTCAGCATTCACTATCTCGCCAGCAAACATGCTGCCGGAATATAATAAATCCTTTAATTTAATTTTTAAAGCTTTTCATCTGCATGGGTATTTTGGCCTGTGATAGCACCGGTATGTGCCTGCCAAAGGCAGATATTGACTGACTGGTTGCCTGGCCTCTCAACGGAGAGAGAGAGTGAGAGAACTGACCTGGAATTTGTCTCACTAAAATAAAGCAAAATTTCTCATCGTCGGGCTATTAATGGAATTAGAAGTAAATAGAGGCACCAAAATTCACCCAATCCTTCTGTATAAATAAACAAACAAATAACAATACTTATCGTTCAATATCTATTATATGTAAATTATGCATCGTCAAGTGAATCACGCTGCTCAACTCACTTGAAAAGTTCGATGACAATGAAAACCTCTTCATTTCTAATTGAACAGGATGAACAACGAAACTGAACTGGTTCTTTCAAGTCAACGCGAAAGGAAGGTACAGCATCGCGTTCTGGGGATCCTTCCTGCGTTTCCAGCTGTAAGTTCCACCAAAAGTGCCACTCAGTGACCATGAATTAAATCAATGGAACCACTGTCGCCTACTGAATTATACATACAAACTAATTAAAATCTACTTTATTTTCTTCAAAACGATTGTCAACTTTTTTCTATTATATTTCATTCTTTATTCCCTTTCCTATTAAGTATTAATATTCTTAAAATGATGGCACAGGTCCATATGAACGAGCAAATATTCGTTTGGAACAAACACTCCAAGCCACGAACTTCCGCCAGATATAAGGACCAGAGGAATTTATTTCTGGTGATAGAAATTCATTTCTCGCTATGATGTGGTTCGGATTCCACAATAAGCTGTAGGTCCCGTTGCTAGGTAACCAAGTGGTTCTTAGCCATGTAAAATAAGTCTAATCCTTCGGGCCAGCCCTAGGAGAGCTGTTAATCAGCTCAGTGGTCTGGTTAAACTAAGGTATACTTAACTTACGAAAAGAGAAAGAAGAAACTGGAAGATAACAAGTAAATATAAATAACAAATAGATATTCGCATAAAAGGACAGCAATAGAAGACAGAAGAACAAAAGGAAGGTGCAAGGCAATTTCAATAGCATCAAAGACTCTCTTAACAATGTTTGTGCATCAAATTCACTAAAAGAGTCGACAAGACACTTCCATAGTTTTACAGTAAAAGTTAAAAATTACATCTGGCACTGGGCAGTGTGACAAAGTGACACCTCAACAGGGAGTGAACTCTGATGCTCTGCAAGTCATGTGAGTGGAATGGCCAGCACTACAGGCATTACTGGAAGATCTTTTGAAATACAGCTAAGGTGGGAGGCGATGATTGAAATCATAATTAATGCTGTTGGTAAAAGTGACCCCACAAATTCAAGAAATTTTGTCTCAGAATAAAGGTCCCAGAATGCTGCTGACATCCAGACAGTAAAACGGTATTCCAGTTACTGGAAGACCAGAAGATTTGAGTCGTCCCCTCTGTAAACACTAAAATCCTTATGAACAATGCAGGTTTTTGGTAGTATCTGAAGATACGTGCTGCGTAAATGAAAGACTGAAGATGATGGTAACAAAGTCTTTTCAATATTCAAAATCACTGAGAACAGAGTTCTCTATACAAAGTGAATCATGTAGCAGAAGAACGGTGAGGGATCAGCAGATCAAATAAGTATTATTTTCCATAGAGATCAACTTCATAACCTACCCACTGACCACACAAGGTCCTCCTCCCTATCATATCTCGGTTAAGACTAACTGCAAATGTCTTTTTCACTGGGCAACAACAATCATATCATCTGCATGACAATCTTACCTTCTAGACCAATAACCATGTCACTGGTGATGTCTAAATACGACGCAGGTCCTAAAAAACACAACCTTGAGAAACTCCAGATAAGTTAACTGTAAGATCTCTCAAAGGGATGTCAGCAGCAACTTTGTTGCCGGTTAAGTATAAAAAAAACCTGTGGATAAGATATGGCACACGGCCTCTGACAAACGTCGCAAAAATTTATACATACGAGCCATGTGGTTAACCTCTCCAAAGGTCATTCATTTGATCAAGTTACGTTCTACATGCATGTATACTGCGTGCCAGGAAGCAAACGTCTCTAGATTCAGGGCATTCAGATACATGCTTAGTGACAAACTTGTCAAGAACCTTGGTGAAAGCTAGAAGCATGAAGACTAGCTTTCAATACCGCAGTTCGCGCTAAAACACTCCAGGAAAATGTTATTCATAAAATAAATGTAAAGTGGGCTGAGTTACAAAGAGCACACCACAGACATCTTTTTAAACAAAATGGGGAAAAAACAATGCGGATGTTTTCTGTCTCGACTGTTTATGCTTCTTAAAATTGTTTTAATGCACATAAGTATACCTTAGTTTAACCAGACCACTGAGCTGATTAACAGCTCTCCTAGGGCTGGCCCGAAGGATTAGACTTATTTTACGTGGATAAGAACCAACTGGTTACCTGGGACCTTCAGCTTATTGTGGAATCCGAACCACATTATACCGAGAAATGAATTTCTATCACCAGAAATTAATCCCTCTAATTCTTCATTGGCCGGTCGGAGATTCGAACGCGGAGCCAATGAGGAACGTTTAATGCACATAAAAAGGCAAATTTGGTAACCATGTATCAGGAAGACCTGGTTCAATCACCAATGTTACCTGCACGCAATGATGGAAACTTATTAAGTTGCATGCATCTCAGAAGTAGCAAATCCGACGGAACCATTCACTCGCCAACAGCACTGCAGTTCCGGCAAAACGATTCCATTACCCTTTTTCAAGCTTCCGAAAAAAAATGGAAGGGGATCGCTCTCCTATTACCCTTTAGCTAATTAAAAACTGAGTTCACCTGGCTTCCCCTTTTTCCTTCGTTCGAGAACTTTTAATTGAAGTGCCACAGCAAAAGGAATCAACAAGGGAATAAAGGCCGGGTCTCCGCCTCCAGGTGAGGCGGTGGAAATTACCCACTTCACCTCTTCTCTGAGCTGTCAATGACATCGTTCTTCGTGTCTCCCGTTATCATTTAAACACTTGTTTATTATGTTCTTCTTCTGCAAGGAGCTGTTGAAAGCATCTGACATAAGCATATATATTACTATTCCATATGTATCTGGTAAAGAGTGACCAGTATATTTTTATATATATACAGTATATACATATATGTGTATATATTGTATATATATTATAAAAATATATTATATATATATATATATATATATATATATATATATATATATATATATATATATATATATATATATATATATATATTGGAGCATGCAACCGTATAACTGAAAGACGGTGACAGAAAGGAAGATGAATCTCAATTTACTGGCAGAAGCAGCTCCGAAGAAAGTGAAGCCAATCGGAAAGAATGGGACCGAACTTGGCTCGAGCAGTGATTTCCCTTCGGAAGGCTGAGAGGAAACGCCTCTTGAATTTCCATTGTTGGAAGGCGGCGATAAAACTCCAAAGGAGAATAATGGAATAATCAGCGAGGTGAGTCTCATTAAACACTGCTCATAACCACTTCAAAGGAACCCGTCATCATTCACGTCACTGAGATGAAAGGATTCCAGGATGAAATGAGGGTTCCCCATCTCCACTCTTCATTTGGTCTTTCTTGGCCTGAGGGGGAATTGACGGACTCAGTGCGGATAATGAGGACAATTTTCCCGCCCCCCCCCCCCCCACTTCATTCCTCCCTTCACGGAACAAGGAGGGAAGGGTCTATTAGTTTAGCAATAATCACTCACATTACAAAGTCTTAACATCCACAGCATAAAACTGACAGGAGTCAGTCTCAACAGTTAGTATTACAACTCCTCAGGTCCTTACTCAAATTTTAAATGCAGTACAAATATGTGACCATTACAACACACATACACACACACACACATACATAATATATATATATATATATATATATATATATATATATATATATATATATATATATATATATATATATATATTGTGTGTGTATGTATGTATGTATGTGTGTTAGAAGTAATCAACGCACAATTATGTGTGGAACAGAAGTAAACTTCTATCTAACATCGGGATCGAACCCAGGTCTCTCAATTGAAAGGAAAGGGCGCTACCAACTGAACCACACAAGTCATAAAAGAAATTGGAACCTAAGTACCATCTGTGCCAGGTGTAGTTTTTCCGATTCCAGCAAGTCTTCCAGTCTGAGGTGCAGACGCCATGCCTTCACAACCCTTCTCAGGGCGCAACTCCCTGTAGTTAGCAAACTACCAAGCCCTAGTGCAATAACTAGGTTAATGAGTTAAGTATACCTTAGTTTAACCAGACCACTGAGCTGATTAAATTAATGAACTCGATTACTGGAATATGCCTACATCTTTTACCCTCTGTGGGTAGTAAAACTGGGTTCCTAATCTAGCAAAATTTGAATGCTCAGATCAGCGGACTAACCTGCTCATTCTTGCTTAATCTTCTGAATCTTCACAGTTATCTACAACTGTACCATTTTATAAATCTAAGCAGTTTGCATGTCAAACTCCACAGCAAGAAATACGTCAATCATTCCTGTTATGCTCTTCAGCTAGATAAAGAGTTCATTCATAATCCTCTTGATGAAAACACGAGTTTCCGAGTAATATGACGAACAATGAAAGCACGTTGAAAATATTGGCATTCCGGCATTCTCATTCATCGCCTGGTTTCTTGAATGAACAAGAAAATAAGATAAGCTCGGAAAGTATGACCTGATCACCTTAGCAAATAAGATTCGTCGAAAACTGAAGAACATTGATTTTTCCTGTCCAGAATGTCCGAACAAAATGATGCTAGACAAGGAAAATAAGACGTCTCAAGTAACGTAATGTTTTCAAAATGCAAATATTCACACACAAATGATTAGAAGCTCAATCAAAGGCCTATTAGAATGCCATGAAAGTCACCTATAATTACTGTTGAACTCTTGCATATTTCAGAGGCCAGTTCCGCCAACATAAAAATGACAAAGGAGCAATGGAAACAAACAGACACCGTTTCTCTAATGATGATGAAAGCGGAGGGCATAACGAAATGCTCTTCATCTCATTGGTAGCAATTACACATTTCCATCTTCAAAGATGACGCGTGGGTGAACGCCGCCAATCCTCGAGCAACATGGTTTTGGAAGACTTAAAAAAGTCCCTAAGAAACAGAAGACAAATGAAGGACTAAATGGAGAATAAAGCTTTGCTGGTTACTAGTGTCATTCGTCTAGGAAAACAACACAATCCACCGGACAAATCAGATCCACAAATAAACAACGACAGAGAGAGAAAAGAGAGAGAGAGAGAGATTTTCAGAAGGTGATCGCTGTTAAGATAACACTCACCGCTACGCCGTTTTTATAAGACAAAATTAAAACCAAGAAAACAAAGAGGATTACTTATTAATCCGCGAGAGGTGTTCTCTTACTAACGAACTTCTCTCTCTCGTAACTTGCTTATCCATGAGGAAGACCCATCGGTCCATCTCTCGAGCTGCGCTTTCTGTCCTTTCCAACGCCAAGTTCTGATACGAGAAACACGCCGATGCTTCAACAGAACTTGAAAACAAAAAGATGAAAACGAGACACAAACTCCATCCTGATTCTATCATCGGAGATTGATAACAGATAAAAATCATCTCATCGACTTTACTCTTCACAAGCCTCAACTGAACTTTTCTCTGGGCCGAGTTCAGTCAACAAATGAATGAAAAGACCCATCTTGCAAAGACGGCTCCGTTATCCTCGAAGATTGAAAGCCAGGCTTCGTGAAAGGGAACATTCTCATTGAGGAGGCACGTTTCCGCCCTTCCTTCCAGGATGGGGATTTCGGACTCTCTGCTCGAAATACTAAGCACCAGATTGTTTCACTTTTCAATGCACACGCAAGCCCGCACGCAGGCGAGCGCACACACGTACACACGCACATATTTGTATGCATGTATGTACTGTATGTATATATATATAACTTATATATATACATATATATATATATATATATATATATATATATATATATATATATATATATATATATATATATATATATATATATATATATATATATATATATATAGGAGAGAGAGAGAGAGAGAGAGAGAGAGAGAGAGAGAGAGAGAGAGAGAGAGAGAGAGAGAGAGAGAGAGAGCTAAATAAGCATTTCTTGCCTTGGAAGAAGTCACTAAGATTGAAGTTACATTTCCAGTTATCCGCAAGCCTTCTGGGGGTGAGGTTGCTAGCCTCACTAAGTTGCTTAAATTAGTTGATCGGATGATTAACGATATATAAATATATATAAATATTTATATACATTATATGTATGTATATATATATATATAATGTATATGTATGTATATATATATATATATATATATATATATATATATATATATATATATATATATATATATATATGATGAAATAAACATACCAGCATAAACTTATAAAGAAATGTGAAAGTAACTGAGTTTGTTCACAAGTCAGTTCACAAGTTCGTTCACACTTTAAACATGTATGGATTCGTCGTAAAAATATTTTCCTCATTATATGAACTCCATTAAAGACAAATACGCCAGCATTTAATCCCAAACCGCGAGATGTCACTGAACTCTCTAAGGAGACAAAATGGTCCCTGGGCTACTCCTGGGTAGACCTTACCTGACCATCAGCCACAATAATTATGACAGGGGCAAAATGAACCAATGAATGACGTCGGTTAGAGCCGCCCCCCACCCCACAAAAAAAATTAGGGTAGCTGAAGTTAGTAATGAGAGAGAGAGAGAGAGAGAGAGAGAGAGAGAGAGAGAGAGAGAGAGAGAGAAAGTTAAGTATATCTTAGTTTTACCAGACCACTGAGCTGATTATCAGCTCTCTAATTGGTTATTTAGGAACGGGACCTACAGCTTATTGTGGAATCCAAACCACATTATAGCGAGAAATGAATTTCTATCACCAGAAATAAATTCCTCTAATTCTTCATTAGCCGGCCGGAGACTCGAACTCGGACCTAGCGAGTGCTAGCCCACAACTCTACCGACTCGCCCAACGAGGAAGAGAGAGAGAGAGAGAGAGAGAGAGAGAGAGAGAGAGAGAGAGAGAGAGGTTGAAAAGACTGAACAACACACAAAACTTTAAATAAAGCGTGAGGGATGAATAGGACTGAGTCGGAGAGTGAAGTTGAACAAGCAGTTGGTGCAAAGCTGATCAGATCTGACGTGTCAAATTCAGATGTCTGTTGCAACCCAGTGGAACTTACTGAGAGAGGTGTGAAAACACGGATGATACAGAATTCACCAGATGAAATGTAATTAAAGAGTACTTCGCAAAAGTAAAGTCATTGAAATGGTGAAAATATCCCAAATATATCGAGAGAAAAGGTTGTTTTGGAAACCGCTCCCGAAATAGGGGATATCAGAACGGAATTTTGGGAAGGACTGGGGGGTCTTCGGCTGGAATTTCAGGAAACTGAGGCTGGAAAAATGTTGGATGAACTTTCTCGGAAATTCAGGAAGAGACGCCTTTAATTAGTACACATAAAGTAATAAACTGATAGACTCTAATAATGAAGCAAAGTGTGTTAAATCAGCTCGGTAACTTGAATGCAAGCTTTAGGAAAGGTCAGGAAGAGATGACGTGATATAAAATATCGAGGAATATGAAGTTTAAAAAAGAATGAATTACAAATTTCTGCATTTAAGAGAGATAGAACACAACAATAATAAATAAAAAAAAGGCGTACCTGTCTGGCAGTAAGAGTGAGACCAAAACGAATTGCAAATATCGAAGAGCACTCAGAAAACGTCCCACACTCCTACGCTGTCCTCTGATGCCGGAGCCAAATCACAAAATTCTGCCTCTCCAGACACATGCTTTCCAAATGTTTTCTTTTCGCAAAATCATTTTATCTCAGGTGGTCAGTGTAACTCTTTTCTTAAGCCTAAGTAATGGCCTTTTTTTCCACTCCGATACAACCATTCCGCGCAATGGTTCGCTGGTCGCGTTAAATGTGATGTTACTTGGGAGATTCATACAAAAACCAGGAGAGAGAGAGAGAGAGAGAGAGAGAGAGAGAGAGAGAGAATGTAACAACCCTTTCCCACTCTTTCTGCTTTCGGTGGATCATGCAACTTTCTCACCAATCGCTGACAGCATCTCGATACGAAGAGATCTAGAGATTGTTACGCGTAGACAGTCTTCCCGCCATTACAATAAGGTCTGGGCTGTTTAAGAACATGCTATTCCACACTTCAGCTTTGAGAATCTTCATCTTCCTCCCTACCTCCTCCTCCTCCCCCTCCTCCTCCTCTCTCACCTTCCCAACTCTACGTCGAGTCACTCCTCGACTTAGGTGGGCAGAGGGAGCCAAGTCTCATCACGAACTCAAACTGGCTCTCTTGCCTTTCTTACAGAACACCGAGGGTGGTCAGAGTAACTAGGTGGTCGCGGTAACTAAGTGGCCGAGGATTTCCAAACCTGGATGATGATGGTGCAAACGAGAGAGAGAGAGAGAGAGAGAGAGAGAGAGAGAGAGAGAGAGAGAGAGGTGACTGACTTGAAGTTGGCACTTGTGGGTGGTCAGCTGGGGGTCTTAGCGACAACAGCTGACTCCTGTAGGTGGCCCAGCCAGAGAATGGAGCTGGAGGTTAGTTACAAATGGGTTAACATAACGACAGTGTTGATGATCATCGGGGCCTTGGCAGTCCAGATCATAAAGATAACATCACAATATTCAAGATGATGATAAAAATATCAAAACTGCATTAACAGTAATGCCGTTGCACTGGTAGCTACTATGATGAGGAAATGGTGATAGAACTGAAGACAAGGCCTAAGAAAGATGGTTTCACTCTTATAATACAGAATGCTGTTTACTTATCTCGGCGACGGCCTTTATTCATACGGATTCATAAACTTTTTTTTGTTTACAACAGTGCTCTCATACTGATAACGATTTCCCTTCAATAATTTTTACTGTTTTCAGTTACCCAGACCCCTGGAACTAGTCACTCCCTTTTCGGCGCGCCATCTTCACGCTACCTGATAAGATATATTCGTCCCCTCGAATATAATCATAAAGTCTTCTAAAGAGCAAGCGATATTCCATTCATGTCCTTTGTAGAGCGGATAAAATTGCGCCTATAACCCTCCCATCCAATAGGTGAGGTGAGACCTCAGTGAGGGGGAACAATACGATGCGGACACAAGACACCTTCATAAAGAGGATGTCGGCTCTCAATAGGTCTGGCATGCGGAGGAGAGGCAGCCACAGGCACTAACCTGGTTTGGACAGAGTTTACGGCGATTCATCCCACTGAGTCATCGCGTCGAGAGCCCGAATGCAGCCATCAAGCTCTTTGAGTGAGTGAGAGTGAGTGGTGCACTTCACGGAACACCTTGTCTTCTCTGTGACATATTCTTCATTGGATGGGTCGGTGTCGTTCTCGGCTAGCACTCTGCTGGGCCCGCGTTCGATTCGCCGACCGGCCAGTGATGAATTAGAGGAATTTATTTCTGGTGATAGAAATTCATTTCTCGTTATAATGTGTTTCGGAGTCCACAATAAGCTGTAGAGTTCCGTTGTTAGGTAACCAATTGGTTCTTAGCCACGTAAAATAAATCTAATCCTTCAGGCCAGCCCTAGGAGAGCTGTTAATCAGCTCAGTGGTCTGGTTTAAAACTAAGGTATACTTTTCTCTGTGACATTAGCATACTTATATGAGAGATAACCCACATACGTCACTTGCATCGTTCCCGTGATGCACGAGCGTTCAAAAATGAAGCGCTGTTGACAGCTACCACTTCACGCGAAAGATTACACATGACACTACATTTTCTTAGAACTGGTTTTCGTACCAGTCATCATGATAACATATACATGCCATACAAATCCCTTGTGTGTCTTTTCTGCCGGATAAAAACATCCCCAATCATATAAAACAGAACAGGACACCAATTTACAATGTGATGCGCACGGGAAAAATCACTGTTAGGTGTATTTGCAATACATACAATATTTGTTCTTCATTTGAATTCAAGGCTTTCTAGTGGCATGCGTACCCACAAAAAAATCGAGGAAGTGTGCTAAGTCTATTATATATTCAACAGTCAACAGGTATAAAGATATTAATGATAATGAATCAAATATATCCAAATCTCTTACCTATAAAGGTCAAAAATGATCTCATGAGCAGTACACATGAAGAAAAAATTGTCAGTGGGATTTAAATCTCTCTCTCTCTCTCTCTCTCTCTCTCTCTCTCTCTCTCTCTCAGAGGCACATGCGCACGATCCTGAGCCAAACGTTCGTCCTCCCAGCACATCCTGTAATAACGACCCATGTCCTATTTTAGTCAAAAAGGATTACGCGGCCGTGGTCCGGTGGGTGTGTTGGAATGACATAATTATCCAGATAGACTGCCGGTAGCAACAAAAGCGAGCACCCCATGTGCCTGAGAGAGAGAGAGAGAGAAAGAGAGAGAGAGAGAGAGAGAGAGATCGTATACAGTAGGCCTACCCAAATGGACTATACAATATGCTCATAGGATTCCCAACTCGCCCCCACAAACCCGTCTCTGACTTAAATCCCCAGGTTCCAATCTCCTCAGGTCTCTCTCTCTCTCTCTCTCTCTCTCTCTCTCTCTCTCTCACCTACTGAAGACCAAAGCAGCCTCTCCTGTGTACCTAAAATGGTCCTCATGAGTCATGGCCCCCCTACAGGGGAATGCTGCTGCTGCTGCTCTCTCTCTCTCTCTCTCTCTCTCTCTCTCTCTCTCTCTCTCTCTCTCAAGCGCCAGTACTTATCTGTTATTATGATACCGTCACCACCATCATTATCACTTGCTGTCATCACTAGGGTTCTGTTGCATCAACTAACAATGACTACAGTTAACGAATCAAGTTTGTGTTGCACGTACTAACATCATCAACCCTCACGATAAGCTGCATTTCATGCTTAATAACTGGCGCGGTATCCCCTCTCTCTCTCTCTCTTTCGACGTTTTACTTCTCAGGACTTGAAAGTTTTGCATAATTCAGTTCAAATTAATGTAGAACTACTTTCGGGTCCGTTACCACACGAATAACAAAATCATCTCTCGTACAGTATTTGATCGTTATTTATTCTATGTCCTTTTCATTTCCATGCATTCGATTCATGCTTATTACCTTTTCCTCCCGTGCAGACTATCAGAGCATAAAATTCAAAACTTACAAAAGAGAACGACAAAATCCCGCATCACTTCCTATATTCCCAACCCCACCAGAAGCGAGGGGAGAGACACAACCAAGTGAGAGAATACGAAACCCATGAAAAGCAAAGCGTCCCAAGGATCTGGTGTACACCAAAGCAACAGCAACTACCACCAACTGTTCATCCTCCTGAATGGGAACAGAGTAGCACGGCCACACGAAACACAAACTTGAAGATTTATTAATGGAAAAAGAGAGAGGGAGAGGGGAAACAAACGATGACGTCATTTGGTAACAATGTGACTTGTTCTGACGCAAAGGGGAACCAAAGCGGGCTATGGCACAAATCTGGCTAAGCTTCGGGAAAGAAAATAAAAAAAGAATCATGATTTATGATTTGTCCCGAATCCACGCCCTAACTTCCCTTAAATATTTTGTAAAAGGACTAAAACACCAGGTATGGATAAGGGCTCCCAAGTTTCAGAGCGGAACAGAAAAGTTGGTTGTGTGCATCTCTGCTCCATCACAAAATTTAGCTTTCAACTCTTGTCGATCGGTAAGGTCGTCCGTCTTCTCATCCGCCTCGATATTAGTCTTGTCAGCACAAATTCATTATATAATTTCAATTCAGCATCATTGTTTTCAAATAGATGTCAAGTTAAAATCAGAAATTTATATAGATATAAGTTAAAATATATATATATATATATATATATATATATATATATATATATATATATATATATATATATATATATATATATATTTACAGTACTAACAGTAATACAACTTTATACATGCGATACGTATTTTCAACTGAAAGCCGATTATTTAACGGTGCGCCAGTTGTCTAGCTTCCAATTACGTTCTGTCTCTCTCTTGACTGAGCTTTGATGTCAGTACAGTGCTTGAAAATGTCTGCAACTGCTACAAAAAGACTTACTGGGCATCTTCGAAGTTAATTTCCAAAATACCATTTATGCTGCATCGTATTCAAACGATCTCCAACGGTGTTTATACTGATACTGATAAAAAGGTATGTGGTGACATTCACACCTTTCTCGAATTGTTCAAAAGGAGTAACGTTATTTGACTCAGTTTGATCAGTCACTTGTAACACTTTGTACCTTTGAATCTGCTTAACCATTCTGCAGGCTCGGTACCGAAATTATAGTTCCTCGTTGGACGAGTCGGTAGGGTTCTCGGCTAGCACTCTGCGGGCCCGAGTTAGTGTCTCCGGCCAATGAAGAATTAGAGGAATTTATTTCTGGTGATAGAAATTCATTTCTCAGTATAATGTGGTTCGGATTCCACAATAAGTTTTAGGTCCCGTTGCTAGGTAACCAATCGGTTCTTAGCCACGTAAAATAAATCTAATCCTTCGGGCCAGCCCTAGGAGAGCAGTTAATCAGCTCAGTGGTCTGGTTAAACTAAAGTATACTTAACTTTTTTACTGGCATCTTCGAATCATTTCCATCAGTCTCTTAATATTTACGAGGCTGTTTGACCAAAGGAAAATTGAAACTATGTCGCTGTTAAAGGAAGAACAAAAATGATCGAGCACAAACAGAGTGGAAGCTCTAATTCATTTTAAGGCCATCGTGATTAATCAACATTAACTCTCGCTCGCTGGTGACAGTGCCTTTGGAGGGGCTCATCTATTTTTGGACGGTGCCATTTACATACCGCAACAATTTAGTTGGGCGAAAGGCCTGATTCCGTCAAACCTCCGCTTGTACCTACCAATACTATACGAATAAAGCCTCGCACTGATGTGTGATTCACCTCTTAGCAGAAATAATCAACTACGCGACACATAACATTAGATGTGACTTGATTCGTCATACCAGAAAATTTACAATCAATCGGTCAATTGCCAGGTAACTGCGCTCACATTTTCTTACATCAGATAATAACGAATGACAAAATGTATTCCTATTCATATACAGTAAAAAAACAAATTTCTTTCAGAGAGAGAGAGAGAGAGATGTCAGGCAGTTTGGAGACCAGCACACCATACAGACGGTAATTTGCTTTAACACCCAGCACACTGGTACATAATAAATATTTAGCTTTTCATTTTTCCCCCTTTTGTTCTTTCCTTTTGTTAACGGTTTTATCGCCAGTCAGAAGTTATTTATAAATCAAACATTTCTATCACTTCCTTGGGGATTTCTGAGTTAATAACTTCAGATAGACAACTTCAGCATCTACTGCCTATGGTACAAACCTACTTTCAATATTTAGGGTAAAGCTCTTGTGACGCGCAAAGTGATTTTCTATGGTATTTGCATTTACAACTCGTGTTTGTCAGCGAGTCTGTCATATTAAAGAGCTTGGTATTACTGTCACGGTCGACACAGGTCTCATTCACACTTACATGTTACAGAAAGATCGAAAGGTCGTGTTGTAAATCAGCTGAAGGTCCGAAACGGAGCAATTCACGCAATGTTTTCTTAGGTAGTGAAGCGAGTTCTGTCGTAATGGTGAGTGCCGCTGAAGGTCATGGGAAATGCTTGACCAGGTAGCATTTCCCAGGTAATCTGCAAATCTCACGCTTCACAACGCAGATGAATTCCAATCCCAATTTAATTTGTGGGCGTTGCTCCAAAATGGTAATAAAGAGATCTAGTCTTGTGTCGCGGCCATAAGACCAGTTTTCTCCTTTCAGTGGTCTTGTGCAAAAGAGAGGGACAGAGAGAAAGAGTAAAGGAAATACCAGAATATAGGGAGACGCAAAACAGACACGACAGATGACTCAAGAGTTTCCACAAATACAGCACCACCAGCAGATGAGACACCCCGTCCCAAACCAAGCCTCGTGGTCCCTCTGACCCAGATGTGATTCACGTGGTTTAGATTGATGCTCCTCACAAAAGATGCTGACCAGAGGATTTGTGTAATATCACAGGCAACACTCAAATTCAAGACTCTATTTATACTTGTTTTTAATGTGTATATAATTGTACTTTCACTTGTGGGCTGCACTGTTGCAGAAGGATGCGCAGCTGTCAGCAACATTTGCAGGGGAGAAAATCGTCAGAATTACCATCCCCCTACTGATATTGTGAACAGCCTTCTGCCCTGCTTTGCTAGCGTAACCATCCGCCACCTCTTTTATGGAACGTGGTTACCTTAGACCAAGCAGGTCAGCCTATATAGATAACTTTAGTTTTCAATACCGAATTCTCATAGTGGTCTCAATATGGTTGGGCTCTTTAGCATTTTTTGACAACAAGAGAATAAAATTACATTAAGGACTCGCCTGTGATTAGAAACAATAAACGGGGACATTTTGACATGCATGGGAAACTATTCACCAAAATTATACAGGAGCAATATTATGTAAAACTACATCAAAGATAAGTGGTGGTTCTTCAAAGTGATTAACACTAACCATAGGCCATCGCAACCTGAATCAATCATCAAATCAAAAGCTACAACATCGACTGAAACAAACAGATCTTCTGATAAGATGAACAGGAGGCATTCGCTGTCAAAGTACTTGAAAGTCAAGACCACCATACTTATACTTATGCTCATGATAAGCACAAGTCAAGAGAGCATTAGCATTTCGTTGGACTCACGGCATTGTGTATTTAATGGGCAGTATAGCTGCCTGGGTCGAAGGGGGCACGATGGCCTTTAACTGAACCTGCCGCATTCGCTCCCTTCAGATATATATATATATATATATATATATATATATATATATATATATATATATATATATATATATATATATATATATATATATACAGTATATATATAATTTATATACACAGTATATATATATTTATATATGTGTATATAATATATGTGTATATATATATATATATATATATATATATATATATATATATATATATATATATATATATGAACAAATAAATAAGGAAAAGAACAGAAGCGACAAAATGTCGAACCAACACATCAGGGAATTTACCAGATAAATAACGTCAAAGGAGGCCATAAAAATGAGGAATATAAATTATAGGAAATTATCAACATTTATGAAAGGACGACAAATGCACAGGGGACGAACTTCCCCTCGTCGTAAATCCGCTCTGTCACCTTTCTCCCACTTCAACTTACAAATCCTTTGGAATCCTTCCTCCAACGCCGATTCGCTCTTTTCCCGACACGTCTACTTTGTCCCATATCTTCATGGCTGCTATTTTTCTGCCCTCGCACAATTCGCCTCTTCCGCCCTTTTTTCACGCACCAGATACACCGAGATTTCGTATTTATGGATCAACCACCCCCTCCCCGCATTCTCTCTCTCTCTCTCTCTCTCTCTCTCTCTCTCTCTCTCTCTCTCTCTCTCTCTCCGAAAACATCATGGAGCTGAAAATATCAGAAAGAGCAAGCAGAGGTAGATTAATAGTGCCCAAAACTATACCAGGAAAACTAAAGACATTAATCCACTATGCACCAGCATCGATAATGCAGCGTCTATTCAACGCGTTACCAGTTCATCTGAGGAACATATCAGGAGTGAGCGTAGATGTGTTTAAGAATAAGCTCGACAAATATTTAGGATGCATCCCAGACCATCCAAGATTGGAAGATGCAAAATATACCGGAAGACGCATTAGCAATTCTCTGGTAGACATCAGAGGTGCCTCACACTGAGGGACCTTCTGGGGCAATCCGAACGAACTGTAAGGTTTGTAAGGTGTAAGGTCTCCAGTAGCTGCTTGAAGCTGAATAATATTCTTGTCTTAAAGGATACTCCAGTACAGCTTACGTGACTTTCATAAGAAGCGACGCCTAAAACAAAAAACACGAACAATTACAATGTGTTGTGATTCAGGGCTAGGAAACGGAACAACGGCCATACTGCATTCAGATACGCTCTCGTTTCCTTTTAAAGCAGTGAAAGTCAGAGAAACGGACTAAAACCAATGTTTGCAAATGGAGATGAGCGTATTTGTTTCCGACAGGAGTGGTCTATTATCATTCAAAGTCAACGCCGTCATTCGTTCTCCTCTTGTCTGGTGGCCTGCATTCTATTCGACACACGAACAAAGTGGCCATAAATATATTCGAAAAGAAATCAAAGTCAAAGTCTATATATATAGTATATATATATATATATATATATATATATATATATATATATATATATATATATATATATATATATATATATATAGGTAATCGAAATAACAACAATGCCCTCTTAGCTTCTCGATCGTGACCTCGTTCTGGTACACCGGATGCGGGTTCGAATCTTGTTACGGACGATAGAATTGCTTCATATTCTTCTATTTAGGTCTTAGGCTTTGCATCCAAAAAAGTCTGAAAAAAGTCATTGAAGAAAGTTACATAAGTAGTAAATGTTAATATCTGCATTGTATGTGTATATATATATATATATATATATATATATATATATATATATATATATATATATTATATAAGTATTTATATATATATATATATATTATATATATATATATATATATATATATATATATATATATATATATATATATATATATATATATATATATATATATATATATATATATCTGAACTCTCCTCCAAGACGCCTTGAATAACAAGCATTACGAGAAAGCAATGCCAGGCAAATGCATTCCCGCTGTCGGCCTCAAGCGTTCTTACGCACAGGGCTCTCTTTCACGCCCTTACAAATAACAACGCGAATCACTTTTGCAAAGGATAAATACGAAGGTTATTGTAACTGGCGACCAAATGCGCTATACAACCATATCAAAAGGCGTCGCATGCATGAGTCTATACGCACAATATCCTCTCCAGCTGAAATCAGGAACACACTTTGTTGAAGAACAATCCGAATTCAAGTGATCTCCGACAAGGTCTCAGTGGGAGACCTCGTCAATCACGTTGTAACTAGTTCAGGTATCAAGGAACGATCTTCAAGATTCCCTTTAACTTTCTCCCTAGATTTAATCAAACATTCTAATTACAGTTTTATTGTGCCTTCGCCGCATTTTCTCGATTTTCGCTGAAAGAAATGAAAGAAATGTGGTTGTAAGAAAACCTGAGTGTCAAAATATTAAGAATAAAACATATTGCGTCTCCCCATATTCTTTCTCTACCAGTAACACCGATATTCTTCGCTGTAATATGAAAATTTCCATCCTTGGGAAACCTCTAGGGACCAAGGTCCAAGCTTCGGGACGGTATACAACGACCCTAAAGTTAGGTAGCACCTTCTCCACCCTCTCTTACATTACTGTCATTTTTGTCTGCATGGGTACTAATGATAACAGCGCCACAGCAACCAACTACTCTACAGAGCAAGAACGTCCATTATCCATGATTCTCTTTGTAATAGCTCAGGAACCATTATACAAAATGTTAGAGAGTAAACTGCTTAAGAAAGCTTTCGAACTGCCAAATGGACTGAGAATTAGTATCGCAGGATTTGCAGACGACGACACGACCATTATAGTTGAGTCTGATGAATCAATTAAAGATTGTTTTGGAATAATTAAAGACTATGAAGAGGCAACAAGTGCAAGACTTAATTATCAAAAAACAACTATAACAATAATAGGATTATGGGAAAACAAGGAAGTGTGGCCAGATTTCAGTATAAATGTAATTGTAGGGTCCTTTACGATACTCGGTGTAATTTATGATAACGATTACGAAAAGGCAAGAGAAGTAAATTGGACAGTTATAGAAAACAGTACTGTAAGCAGTACAGGCCAATTGTATTCTAGGAAACTGTCACTATTCCAAAAGTCAATTATAGGAAATTCAAAGGTAAATTCTCTCTCTCTCTCTCTCTCTCTCTCTCTCTCTCTCTCTCTCTCTCTCTCTCTCTCTCTCTCCACATTTAGTGTGTTGTGAGAATAACACACTATGCACGCCAAAAGCCACGCGGATTCACAGGTCATGCTTCCTTCGACAGGTGGGTCCTCCAAGGGCGTCTCACGAGTAAGGGAACATCGAGTACAAGTACAAAAGGCGACTTTAGAGATCCACTTCCTGCTAAACGAAAGACGATGCCGGTTCATATTTATGAATGAATATATAAATGAATGAATAAATAAACAGCTCGCCCTGAAGATGAAACGGCATATATGAATGTCAGATGGACAGGAGTCAATCTCAACTATTAATTCAACTGCATATTTATGATGTCTACCAGTAATCGAAGGCCACTGGAAGGAATTATTCCTGTAGACACTGATCTACGTGAAAGTAAAGTATGTGGAAAAAAGGACAGTTTTCTCTCTCTCTCTCTCTCTCTCTCTCTCTCTCTCTCTCTCTCTCTCTCTCTCTCTCTCTTAGTGTAACACTTACTCAATTATATTCATATAATATACAGTCTTGTAATTAAAAGAACATGTAAGTTTCCTCTGTCCGTCTCTTTAACAGCTAGACGCTGAGTCACTCAGGAGTCAATTTACATTATTCTCGTAATATTTAAGAAAGCATACAAGGTAGCTCTCTCTCTCTCTCTCTCTCTCTCTCTCTCTCTCTCTCTCTCTCTCTCTCTCTCTCTCTCTCTCTCTCGCCAAACTCACAAGCAGATAAAAGGAAACCACGGAAATTTATCGCAAACCTTAGAGCCGGATCATATAAAGTTCGAAACATGGTTGATTTAATTTCTTCACTGGCTATCTGGCATTACAAAAAGGTTTTTCTCCCACACGAAAGAAATTAACCTAAGAATATAGACTGTATAGTAACGACGTGAGAGCAAAGTTTTCATGAAAACGGGAAACAGAAACTATAGAATATTCACGAATCATTGCTCACCCTAAACTTTGACGCCTATCATCCTGTTCATTCTAAATTAACATCTGGCCCGGAGATTAAAGTTATTTTGGATCTAGCGGTGCTCCTCCCAAGAGTGGTACCCTCCCTAGTGTAGTCCCTAAAAGCAAAGTGCTCTACCCACACGCAGCTTTCTCAAAAGGGAAAAGGTAAGAGTAACAGAATCATTCACTTATCAACAGATGAAAACTGACATCCCAACGACGTCAGAGTAATAATATAATATACTGCTTTGCCAAGTTGGATAGTTTCCCCGACTAAAGCTCTCCCAAGAAAGTGCGTTACTTTTCAGTCTAATTCCAGTATCACAACTGGTCCGCCCAAACATAACGTAAGACCTAAGCTTTCAAGAGTAGATAGTGACGTGGAGTCAAAAGGAAAAACCTTCAGGGAAGAGAAACAGCCTCCGGTCACAAAATTCCTCATATTCCCCGAGGTGGATTGGAGAGGATAAAAAACAGGCTTATCTTAGACAGTGGTTCATTAATCTCTTCAATCCGATTATGAATCCTATTATCAGCGGATATCGGCTTTGATCTCTTGCTTTGGGCTGGATAATAGTTCCTGGGTGACTTTGCTTCATTTGGGTAAATGATTACAGAGCACAATTATCTCAAATTACACAATCATACGGTTCTTCATGACTGCAGTTCAAAGACAATAGGTCAGGTTCAAAAGTACAAAATAATGTACAAAATAAGAGAGAACTTTAAATTTGCTGACATATTAATTTGTAAACGGGCACAGCTAATCGGTCTTTTTCGCAAAAGTGAAAAGAGGAAAAAAGAGAAAAAAAATACCATTACCAGTTTTATTATGGTGTGACTTTACACTTTCACAAATCCATTTTTCATCATGGCTTCCCACCTGCACTTATCTCAACCTTTATATACACCCTCAGCTCACTTCCATACCAATCAACTCTCTCAAAAATATTTTCACTCCCAAAAGTTTAACGAATCAAGATCAAGTATCGCTCTACTTGCGCGTTATTGCAAAAGCTTCATGTTCAGTTCTGACAACCACGAACTGCCATCGGCTCCTTTCAACCCTTCGTTGGATGAGTCGGTTGAGCTTCAGACTGTCACTCGATGGGCCGGAGTTCAATTCCCCCCGCCGGCTGATGAGTTAGAGGAATTCATTTCTGGTGATAGAAATTCATTTCTCTCTATAATGTGGTTCGGATTCCACAATAAGCTGTAGGTCCCGTTGCTAAGTAACCAATTGGTTCTTAGCCACATAAAATAAGTCTAATCCTTCGGGCCAGCCCTAGGAGAGCTGTTAATCAGCTCAGTGGTCTGGTAAAACTAAGGTATACTTAAGTTTATCGGCTCCTTTCAAGAAGTGATTAGGTTTGCGCCCCTACAAAGCTTTCGTCAGCCACGATCCGACGGTGCTCTTCCCTAAGCAGATAATTTCCCTAATAAATCGTTGTGACTTTGGAGAAGCGAATCCATAAACTGCACAAAGACAAACGAGGAAACGACAGAAACATTTTCATTCTAACGAAATTACAAGACGGGACTGAGAAATATACCAAATTACAAGACGCACAACAATTCCAGACAAATAGTTTGATCCGGAAGGAGTACATGACAGAAAAAAGCGATAAATTAATAATGACAGGGCGAATTATGTGCCACATTAACCGCGGCCACACCACTCTGCAAGTGTGAGACTTTACCCAGTTGACAACGCTCATTAAAACTTTCACCTGGGGTTAATATCTACGAATGCCTTTCTCTCTCTCTCTCTCTCTCTCTCTCTCTCTCTCTCTCTCTCTCTCTCTCTCTCTCTCTCAATGGCCCTGGGTTAAAGGTTGTGAACAAAACGATGAGAGACAAAGCAAAAGGGTTAAGGTTCATCGAAAAAGAAAGTATTAAAAACCACCTTGCGTCTCAGTCAGTGGCGCGAATTTCTAGTACTTATTTACCCATCCAAGAATTTCAATAAGTGGTGCGTGCGAGTTTGTAAGTTTGATTTTATATTATACACACACACATATATGTATATGTAATGTGTGTGTATATCATTGTTATTTTATAAATACTGAGGTAATCAGTTACTTTTTTTATTTCTAAACATGCTTCGGTGACCTCTGACTCAACTTTAATGTAAACTATGCTGTCAGAATAGATTTTGTGACAGTTGTGAAAAACTTCAATTGGTTACCAGTGTGCCCACA
Organism: Macrobrachium rosenbergii; assembly: GCF_040412425.1. Classification (NCBI taxonomy): domain Eukaryota; kingdom Metazoa; phylum Arthropoda; class Malacostraca; order Decapoda; family Palaemonidae; genus Macrobrachium; species Macrobrachium rosenbergii. The sequence continues at coordinate 1,753,564 of NC_089758.1, forward strand.
GGAGTTTGCGAGAAACAGAGCGAGCAAGAATGGGAGCAGGGGAGATTGGGAGCAGGGGAGATTCATGGGGAGACTCTGCCTCAGATAATAGGCACCTCATACTATATTTTTCACAATAAAACGCAGAAATGGAGATATGTCTCATTTTAACAGCCACCAATGATAAAAAAGAGAAGTATACCTTAGTTTAACCAGACCACTGAGCTGACTAACAGCTCTCCTAGGGCTGGCCAGAAGGATTAGATTTATTTTACGTGGCGAAGGACCAATTGGACCTAGCAACGGGACCTACAGCTTATTGTGGAATCCGAACCACATTATAGCGAGAAATGAATTTCTATCACCAGAAATAAATTCCTCTAATTCTTCATTGGCCGGTCGGAGACTCGAACGCGGGCCCAGCAGAGTGCTAGCCGAGAACTATACCGACCCGTCCAACGAGGAACTAGCCACCAATGATATATACATATATATATATTATATATATATATATATATATATATATATATATATATATATATATATATATATATATATATATATATATATATATATATATCTGTGTGTGTGTGTTTTTGTGCATGTGTACCCCAAGCTTTTACAGATTCATTACTGGGCCATACTATTATTAAGTAATAAAAATAATGAATAGTGACGATTTCACATCATATTAAATCGCCGCAACTTCTCCCTTACACATCTTCGTCATCCCACAAAATGTGAAGACTTTGAAGGAGAATGTTGTGCTCTTGTGAGATAATAGTACGACAATTTGTCTCCAGGAAAATGGTACAAGGTTGGGTGTAGCTTTCCCTTCGTCGTAAACACCACTCTCAAATCTGTCAAGTTTCATCCACTAGAAACATTTTTAACAAAAAAATTAGTAAGTGAAAAACAAAACTACTTTCCAGTGAATGTGACCTTGATCTCTGGCACAACAGTTCAATGATAACTTAAATAACTTTCTGCAAAATCTCTGACAACACATTACAACTATCTCACGTAGCGTTAGTGAGGAAACCCGATTTTTCACGAAATGTTGGTTTCACTGCTTATAACAGAATTCCACTAATACTCACGCCCGAAATGATGCTGGCAAACAACAAGCTTATATAGTTTAGCAAATGACTTTTCTTGCTATTATCAAAAACACCTAAATAAACGTGCAAGCGAACAGATTAACTCCCATCACAAATGCCTCCGTCAAATCATTCGCCACAATTTGATCTGTTTGGATTTTCAATGTAACGAAAACGAAAGAAGAAAAAATAACCATTTTGTTGCAGCTGGAAAACAAAACTGCCTATCAACTTCCAACGCCTTCGACACTGAACCAGGTGAAGAAAAATAAAGAATAACTAATGAACGAAAGGGCCACGTCTCCTTTTCATTACAAGTGAACAAACACAAGAAAGGAAAAGACGAGGCTGAGAAGCGAGCAAGCAACGTACACAGGATTCTTCTTCTTCTTCCCCTAACCGGAGCAGCAAACGAGGCGCCCCTCCCCTAACGACGAAGAGGAGGGTAGGTAGGAAGAGGAAGGAGCAGGAAGAGAACGAAGGCCCCAAAAGCAGCCAGAAGGAAGACAAAGCAGTGACCGGGAGAGGAATCTGGGCAAACTGGAAATAATCACACACCGCTTAGAGGGTTATAAAACATTATGGGCTGGAAGGCGCGGCGCAAGAGGAAGACGAAGAAGAAGAGCAGCGCGAGGAGGAGGAGGAGGAAGAGGAGGAGAACGGGGCGAAGATGCTCTTCGCCGAAACCTCGTCTCCAGCAACAGTGTCAGCGAGCATCCGAACGCCTCTCATATCTAGCCTTCTATTTCTTTCCCAAACGCGCCTTTCGGGGCATTTGCGAATATGTCTCTAATGCTGACAGTCCCCTGAAATGTATGAATTTCCATCACCATGATACACAATTTCCCCGTTCCTCTTTTTTTCCTTTTTGTATCTTTCTCCTTTCTGTCATATTGCCATTCATTAAAGTTCTCCTTCCTTCTGTCCGTCTTACTTTCCACTTTTGTTTCCTTTAGCCTCTTACAATACTTCCTTTCCTTCCGTTTTCTCTCAGCCCTCAATCTCATTCTTACATGTCAGGTGTTCTCTCTCTCTCTCTCTCTCTCTCTCTCTCTCTCTCTCTCTCTCTCTCTCTCTCTCACCAGCGTTGAGCTTAATAAATAATAGAAAAGAAACAAACAGCTGATGCGGCCACGCCTTCAATCTGCACTCATCATCCAGACTCGAAAACGCAATTAATTCCGACGTCGCCTGACGAGATCATCACTAACGAGCCAATGTCTCGTATCTCACGGCGGCATCAGACCAAAAGCATCACATCAGTCACTTTTAACAAGACGATAATTATTATAACCCAAGGTCGCTGTTCTGAATTCCGCTCTCCTCTAGTGGAAGAAAGTGGCACCTTTCTATTTCATTGATGGAAGCGCGGGTGAAAACAGAAAGTCAGCCCCTTGCACACAAGGAAAATGAGAGAGACATGCTTCCAGTGGGTTCGACTGAAATGGAGGATTCCACGGGAAAAGAAGCTATAAAATGACATGAAGGTGGGGAGATACTGTTTAAACTGTATGTGTTTGTCATCTGTTTATTTGTTATTTGTTATCCGTGGTCAAACTAAACTTGACTACCAAGGAGAACGTTGGATAGAGACAGACGGAGGAGTCCAACAAACGAGGTAACCCAAGTGATTTTGATTTAAAAGGGGCGCATCCAGTCAGATGACAACACCAACGACAATTCGAGATCGGAAGGGACGTCGGGTGCGACATGCCAGTCCCGAGGACAGACAGAATGCACACAACCAACTCGGGAGACGCAGCAGAAGGAAAAGGTATTTCACAGCGCCAATCTCTCCGGCCATGCCTGTCTGTATATGGTCTGCAAACTAGCCATCAATGGGCGACCACCACCACCACCGGTTCTACAACATCTCCCCAAACACCCTCCCTCCCTCATTTCCCCCCTCTGCCCGTTCAGCTCCCTTGTCTCGGTCCCTATCTAGATTCCTCCCTTCATTCAATCCCTGTTGATTGTTAGTGGGACGTCCTTTCTCCCTCCTTCGTTCTCTTCCTTATGCGACGACGTTCATTCATTATTTTCTTCACCGCAATTTCTTCGCAGTCTCGCTGGAATGTCGTGCTTGGTTTGTAGCTTTCCTGCCTGTCTTCTTTTCCTAGCTTACTGCATAGTCCGCCTGTTCCTGATTCCTGTTATATATGTTTGTTTGTTTGTTTACTTAAGTCTCTCTCTTTCTCCCTCCGTTGCACTTTTAATAACTCGGAACTCCTGCATACTCTGCGCCATTTGCTGATACTCCTTCCTTCACCTACAATTACTACTGACATCCCCCACCCCACCCCGCCACCATTTTTCTATCTCCTCTTTGCATACATGCTGCGGCAATTACTGACAACCTTCTCTCTCTCTCTCTCTCTCTCTCTCTCTCTCTCTCTCTCTCTCTCTCTCTCTGTATGCCCAATCATGCTAACCATCTTGGGCATTCGAATGATCTGACCAGCATCTGCGAGAGACCTCACACGCACGTTTCATATTCATGGAGAATCTCCCCATTCTCCCTCACACTTCAAGCAACTACTGTACTCCGTTGAGATTCCATTTTGGTCGTTTAATTTATTCGTGTCTCGGCTCTTCAGTAATTCACTGCTTTGGTTGGAATGTATGATTGGGTGAAATTTTTTGAGACCACAGAAACTGCGACAGCAATTCAGATGCAAGCCAGTCAATAAATCACTTCTCCTCCGCTTCTCGGGGGACTTATTCATTGACGTGACTGTTTTCGTCATCTTCCGGTGTCGCACCATAAGCTCATCGAGTGCAGGTCTTCCTGCGTGTTATGCAGTTCAGCACGCAATGCAAAGACGTCCATTCTCATTTGATTCTACACCTTACCACCCAGGTATCAACAATGCACCAGATGTCACGAAAAGAAAGCGTTACCTTGACCAAACTTTTTTTTAACTTCAATGTAATGTTTTTACAAAAAAAAACTTGTCCACCGTATTTCTCATTCTTACAAAATATGATGACAATAATAATAATAATAATAATAATAATAATAATAATAATAATAATAATAATAATAATAATAAAAATAATAATAATAATAATAATAATAATAATATTATTATTATTATTATTATTATATACTTGCTAGTAGATTCACAATTTCGTGAAAAACAATCTATGTAATAAAATCCACAATTATATAGTAAATATATTACTGTGCAAAATATGTAAAATAAACCAAAGACTTTCGAACACGGTTCAAGTGTTCGAAAGTCTTTGGTTTATTTTACATATTTTACACAGTAATATATTTACTACTATATAATTGTGGATCCAGATTATTACATTATTATTATTATTATTATTATTATTATTATTATTATTATTATTATTATTATTATTATTATTATCCTATTGTATATATGCAGGAGACCCTCTTTTAAACATATTTACTTACACAAGGTTTGCAGTCTCCTCCCAAGAGATAAGAATTGTGTACCAGACTTCAGGAGCATAAAATCAATTCTGCTGAAACAGCATTTACACTGGGCAGTTGTACTCCTCCAGCCCTTTTGCTACTTTGCCTCCCTCTGTGTTGAATAAAGCAATCTTCTATTCCAAACCCTATCTTGATGTTTCCTGATATAACTCTTACAGTCAGAATTAAAGTGCCCATTTCCTCGGTGCCTCTCCTATACAACATGCTGTCATCTTCTGTAGTACTATCTCCATGACAATCATGGCTACTACAAACAGAAGTGGGGATCGTGCATCTCCTTGAAAGATTCCTCTCCTGATGTTGACCTCTGCTATCCTTATTCCAGACTTAACGAGTATTGCACTCCAGTTGTGCACTGTATTCCTGAGGAAACTGAGTGTTCTCTCCGCGCTGTATATTTGTGTATATTTGTAGACAATCTGTTAGCCAGGAGCTATCTTGCAGTCCATCCATGCCATACTCAGGTCGGTTTTCCCTCTCTTGCTGTTCCTCATTATTATTTTTATATGTATATTATCTATCAGTTGTTCTGTCATTCTTGCCTGTAGGGCTCTGAAGTTCTTGAGCCAGTAACCGTAGAGTTTGTAAGTACCAGAGGCTTTCCAGTTTGGGATCATCTTCAGTTGGTTTTTTGTTGTGTTAGTTTAGAGCTCAGAGAACCTTTGCTCTATTCTTCCATTTTCTTCTGCTTGATTTCCAGTAGCCATGCTGCTTGGTTGCAGTGGGTCACTGAGTTACTCCACATGCCTTCCCTAAGTCTTTTTCATGATGAAGCTTCTAGGCTTTTCCTGCAGGTTATTTTAAAGTCTTTGTTCTGAATGGTACCTTTTGATGGCAAAAGTGGAGGAAGATGTCAGGTTCCTTGTATGACTGCAGAATCCAAATAAAGGTTAAAGGAAGAATGTATAAGCCAGTAGCGAGACCAGCATTAATATATGGAGCTGGAACATGGCCAGGAGAAGATTTTGGATGCGGTACAAATGAAAATGCTTAAGATGAATGTGCTTAATGACAAAAATGGACAAGACCCAGAATAAAAGAACGAGGGGAACTACTAAACTCGTAGAACTATCAAAGAAGGCACAGGAAAGAAGAATGCAGTGGTATGGCCCTGTGATGAGAAGAGATGAGAACATACGTAGGGAACAGAATGATGCAGATGGAGGCGCCTGGTGGGAGAGCAAGAGGAAGACCGAAGCAAAGGTGGATGGCTGTTGCTAGAGATCTGAGAACGATAGGTTTGTAAATCTTATATTTTGACAACGATTTTATTTGCTTTTATGTTTGATTGTGTATTTTCTAATGTTTTTTTTTACATTATTAGCAAGGAAAACGAAATAGAGGATTGTATGACCGAGCCAGTTGGGGAAAGTTGTCAGAACTTCGACCCCGCACAGAAGTGGGGAAAGATGCAGAGAAATGAGTTATGCTGGTGCCCTTTATTTCTGTTTATGCCTTCTTTTATGTTGCTCAGGCCTTCCTCCTGCAGCTAATACTCATCATCCCTTTCTTGTCTTGCTATTTCGCAGTGTATTCATGTAAAAATAATCGAAAATGAAAGATATTAGTGTCTAATCCATAGTTTTCGAGATCGCTAAGATGAATAGTGACACTCCCGATGCCATTTAACTCCAATTTCAGCCCCAATGGGATGAGAAAGAGAGTACTACGGCGTTCAGTAACTACAGAGTTTCATCCTGGACCTGTTAATTGTTATGTTTATTTGAGCACTTCTTGCCATCTTTTGTAGTGTACGCAAGTCTGGTTTCATCTTTGTCATTTGTTCTTCAGGAGGCTCTTTTGGACTCTGCTCACTGGGTTGTGTTGTGGTCGTACCCTCAAGAACTCTACAACTAGTTTGCTCTGGCATATGCTAGCTAGGGGATTCGTTTCCGTGATGTCAGTGGTATGGAGACCAGTCTCAGGATTTCGTTGACCTCCTTCGTTCATTCCTCCAGGTTTTTTTGATTGCAGGCTTTTAGAGTGGGTGTCCTTGCCCCTTCTCCAACCGTTTCCATCCAATGTTTAATTTTATCCAGTTGTTCTTTATTATTATTATTATTATTATTATTATTATTATTATTATTATTATTATTATTATTATTATTATTATTACGAAAGGAAGGAAGTTCCTCTCTCCACCACACTACCAAAGAAAATGAATCAAGCAGCGCCGACACCAACAATGTATGAAAAATGCCCGGCCAAAAAAACCTCGTCATGCGGAGAATTCCGATATTGAAAATCAATGGTAGTGGAGCAGAGGAAAAATAATGAGGATGTCCAGCGGGACAGCTCTCAATCTGGAGACTGCACGGGTAATAATTAGTCTGGAAAACGTGCATCATGGAAAACAGAAGAAGAACAAGGACTGCATAACAACAACAATGAGGTTGATGACGTCATAAACATATGGCTTTCAATGCCTGCAACAATCTAAGCGCATGCCAGTGAATAGTGAAGCAAATATCCTTTTCAAAAGTGAATATTGCACATTTTCAAGTAACTTTACGAAAACAGAGAACAGACGTTCTCACGCACACCAAAAAAGATGTTTAGCCAAATGTCATTCCTGAATTCCAAAATTGTCAGAAGAAAATGCTTCACATGTCAACATCAAAATGCTTCACATGTCAACATCATGTTGTGTGGGTATTTACGCGAAATAAAGAAAAAAAAATCCCCTCTGCTGGACGTCCAGGATTTGGTAAGTTTTACCAGATTGGATGCCCCAATAGGAAAACAAACAAGAAAAAAGACACTTGGATTACCATTCTCTCTCTTTTTATCTCACACACAAACAAACAAACACACACACACACACACACACACACACACGCGAGAATCCATAAAGCAAGGCTAATGCGCTAATAAAATCTATACTGCAGAGATGCCCATCGCTGGAGTTCGGAGACCACCTCCCACCTGCCAGCAGACTCTCGCGAGGCAATCGTACAAATATTTCAAGATTCACTTCTGGAGGAGAACCAATATGATATCAGATCATCGCCTCTCTAAGATGAAATTTATAGATCCCATCTCGATGGTGGGTTCTGAGGTGAATTCATAACAATAATTATAGTAATAACTTGATAACCATAACTTATAGGGGAACTGCTTATTGATTAATATTGATAACATTATTATTATTGCAGCAACAAAAACCGTAAGAATAGTAACAATAGTAAGAACAAATTCTGTGCACCGATAAAACACAATTTTACATACTGCTGCCCTTAAATGCCAATATAAGATGCCTTCGAGTCAACTTAGACTTAGCAGTAAGACAGAATATGCAAAAACTCTATTTTCAACATGAGAAAACTGAAGATTTAACTGCCACAATCTTCTTCAAGAAGCGGCCTCACACTCTGCAACCGAAGGCCGGCTGCAGCTCAACGAGAAATTGATCACATGCCCGATTCCCAGCCCCTTCTCTGTATGACACGCAAAAGGCAAGGAAAAAATGACAATCCCCCAGCAAATGATTTCTTAGACGATGGCTAAGGAAACGTACAAATAAAAACATCACTTGAACATGAATTACTGACTGCATGTGAGTGTGAACGTCGAACCTTCCTGAAAACTCGCAGACAAATCCAAGGTGCATTCCTTCGTCCCCAGGAGGCATGTCTCAAATCTCTCCACCTGTGACCTCTTCGCATGAGCCTGACCTTCGTTGTTAGCAACTATGATACAACTACTGACGAGGGTCGACGTCTGAATATAAATCAACAGCCAAACACAACGCAGCGCAGCAACGCTGTTCTTGCATCTGCCATCAAGGTCATCTGTTCCTCGACACTGTGACACCGTGACGTTTAGCCAGAAATCTTCACTGTCCCGGACGCCACTTCAGCACCAAGATAACAGTAAGTTATTCATGGAAGATTTATAGATATATACAATTATAATTCCGAGCAATTAAACACAACGAAAATGGATAAATGAAAATACTGTTAACCAATTTTACAGATAAGTTCCACTATATCAAAAGGTTTATGAATCTCTCTCTCTCTCTCTCTCTAACGTACCCCAACATTCACCTACGGTTTGCCATAAAACATCACCGCCTTAAAAAGACTGAAGTTACAAACATGGCGACCGCTCTATTAGCAGATTTAAATTTGCATAATTCTACCACACACGAACATGAGTGTGTTCTACACGTACACGAGAGAGAGAGAGAGAGAGAGAGAGAGAGAGAGAGAGAGAGAGAGAGAGAGAGAGAGAGAGAGTGAGTTCACACACATAAACACGGCCATCATCGCCAAACATAAACTACAAATATTATATAAAGGAACACAAATAGCCTACTGATGTCTCCCCTTCACCACAAGAACGTTCTCAAGCAAACAAGACTAAAATCTCAACGCAGACAAATCAGACAACGATTTCCAAACACACACATACACAAAATTCGACTATTTCCTCCAGTTTCCACATATAACAAAGCTCTCGGTTAAATTCGCATAATGAAAGTTAAAAAGGAGAATTCTCAAGAGTTCCAACAAAGACTGAAAAGGTTAATACGAATAACTACACATGCGTACAAGTGACGGGAGGAGCAATATTCGAAGAACAATCTCGCTCTGTTCAGAAGAAAGCAATAGTGAAGGAACGCAATAATCGCTAATGACCCGAGAAAACTTACGCCTGATTCAAGGCCCACTTTTTGGAGTCTCGACGCGCAGGACCACAGCCAATTTCGCTCAAGATCAGCGTCATGCGCGCATTGTTATAAAAGCTATACTATCTGAAAAATGTGTTTAGTTATTGGCAAATGATTACATGACTCACTCTCTCTCTCTCTCTCTCTCTCTCTCTCTCTCTCTACACACACATATACACAGAAAGAACTTAATTTTCAGACTTCCTCGCACATTTTGGGTATGCTTATCACTGCAAGCCTATTTCCGAGCGGGAAATAAACTAAAAATCTATTGGTAGGGTCTCTCTCTCTCTCTCTCTCTCTCTCTCTCTCTCTCTCTCTCTATCTCTCTATATCTATATATATATATATATATATATATATATATATATATATATATATATATATATATATATATATATATATATATATATGTATATATTTACATGTATAATATATAAATATATATATATATATGTGACCAAGGGTATGTATATATTTACATGTATATATATATATATATATATATATATATATATATATATATATATATATATAGAGAGAGAGAGAGAGAGAGAGAGAGAGAGAGAGAGAGAGAGAGAGAGAGAGAGAGAGAGAGAGAGAGAGAGAGACATACTTCAGGCCCAATCTACAGAAGTGGAATGAATGAGCTTTCGACGCCACCCCTGGGAAAGGCCTATTTGATGTCACTTTCCATACGTGGACATCCTTCCAGGTGGACATCAAAGACGAGACCTTGAACTAAATGGCAAGGGAACTTCTACAGAAGACTCAGAGCCGTATGCTATGTAAAATTTCTCTCATCCTCAAGGTTACGCCAAAGTCTGACCACAAAAATACGTAAGTAAATGTCAACAATGCCTTTAAGGAATATTAATTAACTATCGTTTTTCCTCGTAATACGCGTACATTTATAAGGAACATAATGGAGAAGACATTAGAATAAGCTTTCGCAATAAAACACCCAAATGGTGAAAAAAGAAAATACCTAACGGCTCTGACCCTGAAAGCATATACGAATCGAGATTCCGTAACTTGCTAATTGACGATTTCTTCTGTCGAAAGTGTGCTTCAACTCCTCACTAGACTGGACAGATCCAATAGACTGATCTGGGGCAGTCTGTCAGTACAGCCGTTTTGTTTAAATGCTGAAAGTTCCGTTCATTACGTCAGTTCTTATCGCATCGTGTTGGCCTTATCCCTCCCTGTTTATGATATTACTTTTATGTAGAAGAAATTCCCTGTTTATGATATTACTTTTATGTAGAAGAAATTCCCTGTTTATGATATTACTTTTATGTAGAATAAATTCCCTGTTTATGATATTACTTTTATGTAGAAGAAATTCCCTGTTTATGATATTACTTTTATGCAGAAGAAATTCCATCTTGTTTTCACCCCTCGGCGACCATTTTCTCTCTGATGCAAAGGAGCTTCTCCAACTCTCTCCAACAGGTACTACAGTACTTCGGCCAGTGTTCCATTTAGCTAAGGAAAGTAGTCCCTCCTCGTCGTCAAACACGACCTCTTATTCAGCTCAACCCAACACTGCAAACATTTACACTGAGGAAACTGACATTTAACTCTTGGTTGGCAGGATTCGGTGATATCTTCTTTCCCTTGCATATCAAGCTCTCTTCTTTATCCAAGCCGCCCCCCCAAAACCCAAAACCTTTCCCTCCAGACTTACATTAGTTGGCTGTCCAAAAGCGCTAGTTTCCTTCTCCAAATGGATGAAGAATCTCAGAGAAGAAAATATAATAGTGAAAAGCGTTGGTCGTATTTTAGGGTTTCATTTTCTTAATAAACAATGGACATACAGAACACTCAGAGACGGTAATACATCAGGGAAACAGTATCGTATCAGCTGTCAAACGTAAAAGTATGGAAATACAGTGACAAAGCACAAGGGAAGAAAAAGGTAAGACGTTCAGAAATTGAACAGAACTTGACTTTACGTATGTATATAAAAAAAAAAGTATACCTTAGTTTAACCAGACAACTCAGCTGATTAACAGCTCTCCTAGGGCTGACCCGAAGGATTAGACTTATTTTACGTGGCTAAGAACCAACTGGTTACCTAGCAACGGGACGTACGGCTTATTGTGGAATCCGAACCACATTATACCGAGAAATGAATTTCTATCACCAGAAATAAATTCCTCTAATTCTTCATTGGCCGGCCGGAGACTTACGTATGTATACAATCATTCAAATACTGTATTTAAAAACGCAGCTGGCTTTGGTGAACAACATACCATTACACGAGGCAGCCAGCCAGAAGAAGAAAAATAAGAAAAGGTGCAGTTCCAGAACGCAGGAAATTTGCTCCATGGTAATGGCGAGCACAATAAGATGATCATTACTCATGCTTAGTTGATGAATGAAAGCGCACAAGACGAAGGAATTTAATAGTCCCTCGTTCATCACAACCAAGGATGCGAAAGCATCCAGAATTCGAGCACTTTTTAGTTTTCTGAAAAGAAAACTATTATGCCGGCTTTGTCTGTCTGTCCGCACTTTTTCTGTCCGCCCTCAGATCTTCAAAACTACTGAGGCTAGAGGGCTCAAAACTGGTATGTTGATCATCCACCCTCCAATCACCAAACATACGAAATTGCAGCCCCCAAGCCTCAGTACTTTTTATTTCATTTAAGGTTAAAGTTAGCCATAATCGTGCTTCCGGCAACGATATAAAATAGGCCACCCCCGGGGAGTGTTTAAAATTCCATGGGTCGCGGCTCATATAGCATTACTGTATACCAAGACCACCGAAAGATACATCTATCTTCGGTGGCCTTGATTATACGCTGTAGCGGCTGTACAGAAAACTCGATTGCGCCGAAGAAACTTCGGCGCATTTTTTACTTGTTTCTTTTTGCAAATAGCGTAGTTCTTTATCACAAGGACAATATAATATTAAAAAATTTATGGCGTTCAGACAAGAATAAAAAAGTTACGAAACTCATTAACAGAGACGTCTGAAGTTAAATACTGCATATACCTGTGTGACCGAATAAGCAAGACAAGACAGGGAAATGTCTGTAAACTTTCTCTGTGTACTACCCTGTCAATGTCGGCTACGAACCGCAAACAAAAAATTACTAGCAACCGTAAACAATAGCCTTGGGATGCTTCATTCTAAGCGAATGAACAATACAACAGTAACATTTAGACCATGAAAACAAGACATCGTATTTCTGGCCTTGAGTAGTTCCTTGTTGGGGAGGTGGGTTCCGTCCTCAGCTAGCACTCTGCTGGCCACGAGTTCGAATCTCCGACCGGCCAGTGAAGAATAAGAGGAATTTATTTCTGGTGACAGAAATTAATTTCTCGCTATAATGTGGTTCGGATTCCACAATAAGCTGCTGTAGGTCCCGTTGCTAGGTAACCAACTGGTTCTTAGCCACGCAAAATAAATCTAATCCCACGGGCCAGCCCTAGGAGAGCTGTTAACCAGCTCAGTGGTCTGGTTAAACTAAGGTAGACTTAACTTTTCCTGGCCTTGAGTGAGACATGAACTGTACTGGTGGAAAATAGGATTCAAGTTTGTTGACAGCATTCCAAAAGACTGGAAAAGGCTTCTGCAGGTGTGGCTGATGAAAATAGAAAGAAATTCACACTTTCTATCAACGATTACTCATCATCATGCAGATCGCCAAGGCTTCATTCGAATCCACTCGGAGACGGAGGTTTCCACCGCGAGCACTGCTAACGACACCTGAGCTGTATACAGTACAGTACTCTCAGCATTAGGGCGTCGAGAAGCATAATGGGAAGCGTCGGGAGGGAAAATTATAGAGCCGAGGAGACACATGTAATGAATTCTTATCTTAAAAGCGCCATTAAAACTAAGTATCTTGCAAATGAGCCAGAGGGAGAATTATTAGGAAGCCCCTGCGAACGGCATACTAATTCAGGTAAAAGGACCACAACCCGCACACAAAGAAAAAGAGCCAGGCAAACAGAGACACAGACGAACAAATAAAACTCAGAACAACAACGATTCATCAAAAGGCAAATGGGTTAGCGTGCTTCCGGCGGTGTCACTGTTCCTTGCAATCCAAGGCAAGGCTCTGTCACAAAGGATCGAAAAACGGCACAGGCACTGCTTTAGATAATTGCTGGACTCCTACAGAGCGCGCCTCACCCAACAACAGGACCTTGCGAAGACGTCCCCAGTAATAAACAAGGCCGGAATTTTTGTAAGCGAATTCAGTTATGCGCTAAGCTACTGAATGCCAGTAAGAATATATCTGTGAGGCAGCTATGCAGCATAACTGCAACAACTTTTTGGTGCAAAGGTAAAGTAACTGAAAGGTTTTTGTGCTTAAGTCTTAACGACAAACCCGATCAAACGGTGGCCTGGGAATCTGATGCTAATAAAAATCTAGTTGACATTGCTAGCTATTCTTATTGACTCAAGTATGCTGGGAAAACAAACACAGCAATGAACACATTTTTGGGATGCAGTAATGATAAATTCTCTCTCTCTCTCTCTCTCTCTCTCTCTCTCTCTCTCTCTCTCTCTCTCTCTCTCTCTCTCTCTCTCTCCGTAGCCCCGCTTATTACAGTCTCTAACGTCAATATAATCTGTTCCTGCAATGCAGCTGCTCCCTTAAATCTAAGCTTTGAAAATGACTTCCCTCAAGCTCAGAATGCATACAGCACCTATCTACTGACGAAAAAGAAGTCACCTTTCCGAAACGTCTGTCTTCAATTTTCGGTCCCCGAAGAGAGTGAATGCATGAGATCTGAGCCACATGGGCCCGGCGCTAGGCGCGGGGAGGCCATCCAGCGCTATCGTGTCAGTATGGAAATAAATTAATTTTCCTTAAAACAGGCAAAGAAAAATACACACGGAAACTGTTGGAGAGACGTTAAATTATTGCAGTATCCTTGTTTCCTCAAAGGAGGATATGACCTCTATATTGTGTAAACACTGATACATTTGCCATGCTGCTAATCTCGAAATAGTTACTCAAGAATTAACGACACATACAAAAGTGACAATGATTCACCCTAATAGCTGCTAACTTCTGAAAATAATAATAATAATAATATTATTATTATTATTATTATTATTATTATTATTATTATTATTATTATTATTATTATTCTAATCACTTTCTACTTTATATGATTCTTTATTCGATGTTTGATCAATTAGGTTCCTTGTCATTATTCTATAAAGTCAAAGGTCTTCCCAACTTTACCCAAGGACATATATCAATCCATGAAGGAAGTCTGCTTTAGCGTTTGTCTTCTCTTGCAAGAGAGATGAGCAGAGCCTTGGCGATTACACTGCCTTTCTTTAACTGTCCTTAGCACAGGGAGTTAACATTAGGCATTGAGTTCTGCCTGAAAATGGCTCATGTGTATAGTCGTTGGAGCCAAGGTCCTTCAAATATATTCTGAGTCAAGGTCCTTCAAATATATTTTGAGTCAAGGTCCTTTAAATATATTCTGAGTTAAGGTCTTTTAAATATATTCTGAGTCAATGTCCTTTAAATATATTCTGAGTCAAGGTCCTTTAAACATACTCAGAGTCAAGGTCCTTTAAATATATTCTGAGTAAGGTCCTTCAAATATATTCTGAGTCAAGGTCCTTCAAATATATTCTGAGTCAAGGTCCTTTAAATATATTCTGAGTCAAGTTAAGTATACCTTAGTTTAACCAGACCACTGAGCTGATTAACAGCTCTCGTAGGGCTGGCCCGAGGGATTAGATTTATTTTACCTGGTTAAGAACCAACTGGTTACCTAGCAACGGGACCTACAGCTTATTGTGGAATCCGAGCCACATTATAACGAGAAATGAATTTCTGTCACCAGAAATAAATTCCTCTAATTCTTCATTGGCCGGTCGGAGAATCGAACGCGGGACCAGCAAAGTGCTCCCTGAGAACGACACCCACCCGTCCAATGAGGAACTATGCTGAGTCAAGGTCCTTTAAACATACTCAAGGGTGTGTTTCAAGGACCTCGGTGCAGCGGGAGAACGTAAGTCGAGAATTTGCGCTCAACTTGAAGAAGTCTGTAAGTGAAAGCAGTGAAGCTTCCTCATGCCGCAAATATGTCAGTTCCAAGTACACTACAAGAGTAGATTTATCAGTCTCTTAAAACGTACACTGCTCAAAAACAATTTACCTTGTACCTTAATCTTTTTTTCACTTATTTATCTAATACTTTATTAATTCATCATTTTCTCTAATAACTGATCTTCTCTTTCCGTATTCCATATGATCTTCCGTAATTTCTTTCTAATTAACACCACCTTCTTTGGAAGTCTTTTCCATCTTCTGAATAATAATAATAATAATAATAATAAATAATAATAATAATAATAATAATAATAATAATAATAAACACTTAAGTCAAAGAAATTTCTATCCTCGTAAGCGTCTTAGTATCTGGCTATTGTGAACCCGTTTATAAAAAAACGCATCTGAGCTCAAAGGCCACCCTAAGTCAACTAGAAAATAAACAATCGTCTGCTATTCTCCAACACCCCCCAAAAAAACCTTGTGTATCGGGTCATTAAGTAAAAATGCTGAAAGGCACTGCTAGGTTTGATTTCCTTCCACAAAAACAATTAGTTAGCAGCGTAGAAAGCAATGCTATGCTCTCTCTCTCTCTCTCTCTCTCTCTCTCTCTCTCTCTCTCTCTCTCTCTCTCTCTCTATATATATATATATATATATATATATATATATATATATATATATATATATATATATATATATATATATATATATATATATATATATATATATAAAATTAAACAATATTCGCTATCTAAACTCTATACACAATATCTCTCTCTGCGCCCTCTGGTTTCTCTGTAAGTTAATGGCTCTCTCTCTCTCTCTCTCTCTCTCTCTCTCTCTCTCTCTCTCAGTATATCAAAAAAGTTTTCTTTCCTTAATGGACGTGTAGTACAGGTATCTATGTTCAGGGGAAAAATCACACGGATTTTGCAAACGCACCCATACCATTGATTTCCTGGAGCACCAGAAAGCCGGCAGCCTTTCCTCCGTAACGTATTCATCAAAAACGATAAAAATAGATATTTCCTAATGGAATCATTATTTACTGACCAACGGTATTTCATGGATAAAATATCTGCGCATAATTTCACATAACTTCGAAGTCTATATTTATAGTTTGGTGTGGAATATTTCTTAAGAGGAGGTTTTCAACCCAAGTTTGGTTTTTATTTATTTGATTTTTGATTGATTTTTTTTTTTTTTTTTTTGCTTTTTGATCGGCGTCGATGACCCTTGTTGAAGAGGCTGGATACTGTAAACTGCTCAATCAATCTATCACTGAATATTTTAAATCGTTTTGTTCATATTTTGAACAATACTCGTACATTCCAGACAAGAACAGCCTTCTTTACCAGAGTACGGTTGTTTCGATTGCAGAATTTCCATTTAACTGACTTATATTTGCAAGTTTATCATGGCAACGTTGTCGGTTCTTGGGACTAAAGGGGAGATATTGGCATCCTGAATAACGTGCACTCAAATGACGGTTGGTCTGCGTCCCGTTCATTCAGTTTCCGTGAATGTCAAGTGAGGTGACGACATCGGCCACACTCTTGACGAAAAGATCCCCGATACACCAAATTATGAAACAGATAATTACTTGTGTCAACAAACACAAAGGCAAGCAAAGAGACAGAGAGATGTGGACCAAGGACTCCCGATTCACCACTATCATGTTTGTCGGTGACGAAAGACACCGAGGTACTTACTTACCATGATGGTCCACCAGTCTGGTTTTTTTTTTTTTTTTTTTGGGGGTGGACTTGGGTGTCAGACTGATGGTCATGGAAGGGGATGGGAGGAGAGCTTGGGAAAGGCGCGAACAGGCAATTACATACACTCCACATACCTGGAGATATAATAAATTCCCGAGAGTTCTCAAGGATTCTTGTGCAATGAAACTTCTTCACGAAAAGGGAAAGTAGGTAAGGGTAGGGGGAAGGACGTATGGGGCCTACAGAGAAAAAATGGATGAGAAAAGCAAATAGGAAAAAAACATCAGACGACATATTTTAGAACATCATGCTGCAAGTCTCATAACCTGGCGACTTGGAGAATAAGTCTCTCTCTCTCTCTCTCTCTCTCTCTCTCTCTCTCTCTCTCTCTCTCTCTCTCTCTCTCTCTCTCTCCATTCAGTGTACCAATGAACAAACCTATAATCTGGTATAGCCTCATCTTTATCCTGCAACACATAAGTCATCTCTTATCTTTTTATGACCCAGCCCAGAGTCCAGTCAGTCAAATGCAGATTACAGTCCATTATTAGTAAATACCAATGTTCTGCGAAAACCTGCACCAAATTTTTCAGGTATTTCTGTGGCTCTTAGTGAGAAAATTAAAGAGAGGGAGAGAATTCTGTTCTAAAAAGAACAAAACGCAAAATTCTTTATACGAAAGAGATTACCTCCACCTCTCATTATCAAGAACTGTTACCATATCGAGGCCTACCATTCAGATAAACCTAATATTGCGAACACGCTCAAGATACCGAGACGAGCGTAGGCGGTCCCAAGGGCTGTGAGATAGCGAAGAAGTAAGGTTTTGCAAACTTCCCTGGTTATCGACAGCCGATGATTAGAGAACCCGTTTTCATGCCTAAATGAGACCTCGCCTACCTGCCTACGTCCAGAGCCACAGCGGGCAGACAGACACGAAGAGAAGGACGCTCTTCTGCCTTCTTCCCAAATCTAGTCGTTTTCAAAGATTTCTTTTTCTTTTGACACCACTGGCTCAGTCTTAAATGTCCCCTTTAAACCATTCTTAAACGATAAAACAGCCTACAAAGTCTTCCTGGAACTTCTTGAAAAACTCGAACTGCTGATCATTAGCATTGTTACTGCTACTGCAAGCCAGGTTACAACCGCAGTTAGACAAGCAGAAAGTTACGAGTCCAAAAGCACCGATACCGAAAGCAGCCCACTACAGAAGTGGGAACTGAGTAGTAAAGCACAAACTATGAAAGAAAAATTAAACAGATAAACAAGTAAGACAAGTAAAATCAAATATGATAAATAACAACAAATAGGATAAATAAGAAAGTAAAATAAACAGAACAAATACTATGATTTTTGTTCAATTTCATGTGAAGCACCCACAGCATGTTCACACGAAATAAAACGCTACAATACTTTTGTGCGCTGTGATAAATGCATAAACGAACTTCCCTTTGTAAAACTCGAATGATTCTACATAACTTCTGAAAGTCTTTTCATCAAAATGACTAATGGGTCGATTTTAGTTGAACTCAACAAAATAAATCTCTGGTTAAATATACTCTAATCTACGGTTTCTGAAGAAAACGTCAGACCTTTGGAGACAACGTCGACCTATAGGAGAGGTAAATACGAAACAATAGCATCAACAATATTGTGCATATATCCGATTGCTTACTGATGCCCTCCAGAAGTACAAGTGACAAGGCGAATATCATAACCGTGCACTTTCCAACCCAACTTGGGCTCCTGTCGTTGACGGGAGCCAAGAAACGCCAAGGGAAATAAGTTCCCGTAGCTTTTCCCTCAAATATCATTGGTTTTCATTATTGATAATAATAATAATAATAAGCAAACATTCGCATCTCATTTCACAGACGTCAAAAGTCATGTGGATCCAGTGACAATCTGGGCGGAACATTCCCAACTAGCGAGAGAAGCCAAGAGGCGGAGGAGCGTTCATTCTTAGCGTACCGGACTACAACTGGGACCAGGTTTCCCAAACTCTCTCAGCTACAAGACAGAGACAAATAGGAGTGCCGCCATACTAAGCATTTTAGAAATATTTCGAAAATCCGGAAGCAACCAGGAAACTGAAGCACTTGGCATTTTAATTTATAACGATTTTTCTAAGGTAACAATATGTTATTTGTATATTTTCCCCATATGAAATTTGAAGGGCAAATGTTCTTTTCCTTTATTCGGACAGTTTGGTGCCTTGCTGCATTTCTACGCCATTCTGGTCCATTTTTTATCGTTAACAATTCTACTTGGTCACTGACAAAGACTTCAGCGATCTTAGAAAAGCCTTCGAATTTCTGTTAGGATCACATTCGCACGCTTATCCGAATCATTAACTGACGCAAATAACTTTGAACGCCATGCAATTTGGCCATCGTATGTCCTTCGGCTTTCACAAACGTCACTGACTCTTTCCGAGGTTTCTATACGACCGAACGAATGAACAAAACTTCTAAGCAAAGAGCATATTTCAACTGAAGCACTAAACACTGAATAAATGACTTCGAACCAGTGAATCAACAAATTTACTGTTCATATGCAATACATATGAAATATGAAAAAGGGTGTGGTAAATCGTTTCCCTACAAAGAACATTTAAAACGTTGAAAATCCATACTTTCTATTGAGGGCCAGGTGGTTTTCATGGCAACAAACTGTCAACTCTGAGCCTATTTCTCCCAAAAGCTGATAATCTCGAAAGGTCGCCTCTTGAGCTTATTTCTGTTATTATAGTGCGTTCTAGATATACCACGATATGCCACACTAACACACACACAAACACACACACACACAAACACAAAGACGGATGGAAACAAGCTCTCCACAATATCGTAAGCAGGGATGGTTAACATACATAATGTACAATTCACAAAGAAACGTTCACAAACTTGAATGCAATGAACAGATCACACTTACATTACTTGTCCAATAAACTCGACTTTACTGTTCGGAATCTTCCACTACAGAACCATTACTTCAAAGTGGTACAATATACAACACAAATAGCCCAGCAGTCCATGTACATCAGAGGTAGCCAGTATATACGCCGACAATTATACAGAATAACTATTTTGCTGTACGTGCATTGAAATAATTCATGTTTGTTTATGTGATAGCGCTTATCTTATGTCGACAAATATCTTGGGTCACTGCAAGAATTAAATACTTCCTAACTTTGTACAAAAAACTGCCACAGTTTTAATCTGAGAGAGAGAGAGAGAGAGAGAGAGAGAGAGAGAGAGAGAGAGAGAGAGAGAGAGAGAGAGAGAGAGAGAGAGAACGTTGTAAACTGGTTATAAAATTTATTCATTGGAAGTTATTTTTATGAAAGCCTCTTTTTCACATAAGACTCAAAACCTAAACTGGGCTTTCCTCATCTTATAATTTCGTTAACCAATCAGCGCGATGCTGTTAGGCGATTCTAGAATAGATGCAAGGAATTCTCGTAAACTTATTTCTAAGAACTGATCAAGGTCTAGAGAGTACAATCTCCAGACCTTGCTTCTGATTACCTTTTCGACATATCTCTAAGATCAGAGAATCAGAGGAGACCACGTTATCGCTTGAATTATTTTCACCGAGTGCAATGAACATATCTTCTCCTTAAATAGAACAGAAGCGATATTTACTGTTCACAAGCAAATATCCCAAAGCACTGTAAACCGGAATACGAGATTTCGGCGCAGAAATTCCGTTCAGGCATCGTCGTCGAATGCCAGCCGAGAACTCACAGCGAAAAACACAAAAGCAATATTCGTACGCTGCAACCGTCGCTACCCAACACTGTAAACAAAAGAAAATAACAGGGAAGGTCCGACAAAATACCAGCGGAACAAACAATAGAGTTAGGAAATCCGCAACGCATCGAAAGCGTGGATGCTGTACAGGACCTGTCACGTGTGGGAAGCGAGTGTTTAATGCTGTTGCTTTCGTGGGCCAAACTGACAGCGGTGTGATAGAGACAAATTGGCCTCCAGAATAAAAGGTCTTAACGAGCTCTTCGTTTAGTCTTATTGTCTAATTAAAACATGAAAATGGGATTGCCTCTGCCTGCCCCACTGCGCTGCATCCGTCCAGCTGCCCCGTGCAGCAGACAGCGTCGTGCAGCAGGCATTCACTGGCTCTTTCAATAGTTTTATAATACAGGGTATAATCTACAAGCAAGAAAGGTTAATGATCTGCGTTTACGGTAACTGGCATTTCACTCTCTCTCTCTCTCTCTCTCTCTCTCTCTCTCTCTCTCTCTCTCTCTATATATATATATATATATATATATATATATATATATATATATATATATACATATATATCATATATATATATATATATATATATATATATATATATATATATATATATACACACACACACACACATATAGACTTTTTCTATGGCTCTTATATTGCAAATCAATGAAAGTGAATGAAATCATTGTCTTTCACATCATATTTAACAATGCAAACAGCGCCGAGATTAAATCCTGCCAAGTGTAAGTTATGTGCAAAAAAACCCACCAATTATGATAAAAGCCGTCGAGTTAGCAAAAGGGTGACGGCCTTTAGAAGGACGGAGGCTTTTGGTACATACCCCGGCGCGTGAGAGTTAGGGGGCGGGGTTAATAAACTCAGCGATAGAAAAGTTTCCAGAATTATTAAAGACTTACTCAATGCGCCAATTTCTGTGCAATTAAAGAGGAGATTGACAGGATTTGTTTCTCAAAAAGAATAATGGCCAAACCATACGTCGTACGTATACAATACAAGAAGCTACTGGCCAAGAACGTTTCCCTTAGGAACGCAAAATATTACACTCGGTAGTCATTTATGGAGTCCATCAACAATTTCTTAAAACCTAAATTTTAACTCATGTACATTTAATGCAACATAGTAAGTAGTCCAAAACATGATGGAATGTAATGTATTAGCTGCAATATAGCCTAACCCCAACGGAGTATAAGAAAGATCATCTTTGAATAAAAAGAAAAAATTATTAGAGAGAGAGAGAGAGAGAGAGAGAGAGAGAGAGAGAGAGAGAGAGAGAGAGGCAAATCCACGGAGAAAGGAGAGGAAATAGCTAGCCCCAGCGAGATAGGAATCCTAGAAAGGTTTGTCAATCACAATGTAAAGGAAAGGAAATTGAAACTGGAGAAGGGAAGCGAACTTATTCTGCTGCCACCTCTCCTCTAAATGGTGATGTAGTACCTGCCTATCTATACGCCTTCAGTTCTGGTCCTAATTTTTCTCTTACGTACGATATTGGGTTTGGCGGCATCCTCCTTCCAATTGGAGTCTACATCTATTTCCTTACTGCCTGTTTTAAGAAAAACGTAAAGCGTTTTACCATTTCCCATGAACCATTGTATAGTGAAAAGTCAAAACTTGGATTTAAAAAAAAAATCGTGATTAGAGGCATGAATTTAACACAACGCTTCCTTTACGAAAAGGGTTTAAGCAATCTGTCTCATTATCGTGTACACACACACAAATATGTGTGTGTGTGTGCATGTGCCCAAGCTAAAGACAGTGAAAAAAGACACGTTTCTGTCAAGACCTGTATACTACGTGATCGACAAGTATTTATTGCATCTAGACAAGTGATACTTGTTATTGCAGAAATTGGTTTAGAATAATTTCTGAAAGATCTAAAATTTTTTCGTCATCTTAGGTGTCCACTGTTGGATGTTATATAGTTCTCTTTTTATAAATATAGTTTTCAAAGATATATGAAATATATATATGATATATATATATATATATATATATATATATATATATATATATATATATATATATATATATATATATATATATATATATATATCAGTACGTATCGTATTTCAGCTATAAGCAAAGGCTCTTTGAAAAACTCTATATTTAGAGAAAAAAAGAGAACTGTGTACATAACATCCAACAGTGGACACCTAAGATGACGAAAAAAAATTCTGTATTGCAACCAATACGGGTTTCAAGAAATTATTCTAAACCAATTTCTGGTATATAATAACACAGTATCAATGCCAAATCTGGGATAACGCTTTCTTTAGTAACGAAAACAAAAAACCTTCATCGGACTTGGGGAAACCATAAAAATGTAAGTATGTGCAGTGCATTTTATCTGAACACTCTCCCCATCCAATGATTTCCTCCCGAGTGTTCGAAACCTGAGGGTGTGTTGCGCCCGTTAGAAGGAACGAGTCGAATATGCTAAATAGAGAGAAAGAAAACTACATGTGACGCCACACGCTGATGCTTCAGGCAACGAGGCGGCGGGAAGACTGGTAGAATTTTTTGGTTGCGCCCTGTCAATCAGAGATTGACTTTCTGAAACTCATTCATGATTAAGCGAGAATGCTTTCCCAAAACAGAAGACATTTGTGACACCTAAAAACGATGACTGTTGTTCCTTCTAATAGTTCTTCTTCACAC
Organism: Macrobrachium rosenbergii; assembly: GCF_040412425.1. Taxonomy (NCBI): domain Eukaryota; kingdom Metazoa; phylum Arthropoda; class Malacostraca; order Decapoda; family Palaemonidae; genus Macrobrachium; species Macrobrachium rosenbergii. Next base: position 1,776,991 of record NC_089758.1, read on the forward strand.
TTCCTAGTTTTCAAACCTTTCCCCACCTCCTACCTCCTGGTCAGTCAGTTTCCTTCTTTACTCCCTTGAAAAACTCCCTCAGCCTCTGAAATCCTTCATATTTGTCTTATTTTTTGTTTATTTGTTTGTATCTCAACAGCCTCTGCTTTGAAAAGGTTTATAAATCTTACGTAACTCAGTACAATTACAAAAATTCGAATTCCATAAAAATACCGAGGCTTACTTCTCAAGCTTAACATTGTGTCTTGCAATGCTGATTTCAAATTTTTCATTACATCAACACATCTAACCTTACATGTACGTTGAGTACCAACGTACATAAAAAAAATGGACGAGTCTCTCTCTCTCTCTCTCTCTCTCTCTCTCTCTCTCTCTCTCTCTCTCTCTCTCTCTCTCTCTCTCTCTCCTTTGTACACACTGTTTTTGAATACCTAGCTGTTCTTTACTACATCAACAAATTACCGACACAAACCCGTACCTTACGTTTCGTTTGTTGCCAACAGATGAATGACTAACAGTATGGTTTATTCAAACAAACCACTTACCACAGTCACTCAAATATAAAATGAAATTCAAATAGTAAACAAAATTTCATTCTACGTTCTTATGGGTCTTATACTACGCAATATAATGTCCAATTCAAGAACCCAACGGCTAAATCAAATCAACACTTACTGAACAATGAAATGTCGGTCCTTAAGAAGGAATGCTTTCTGAATAATTAAAAATGCCTTCTAACTACACAATTAATAATGCCTATAAAAACATCTAAAAACAATTTCGCTTTCCTTAAACTTCCACGTTCATATAAGTTTAATAACAAATGACATGAATATAAAAATTAAAAAAAAAAAGGAGTCTTCAAAACCATGCCATAATACAGGTGTCATCCCTTCGACAGAATGAGCACAGTATCAGCACCTCCCCTAGCTGGAAACTGTTAAAAGCGACGCGATAATGTTTACGTTCGGTGATGAGATTCCTGGAGTACCTGCCTTACAAATGTGAAAGGATAGCCTACCGTCTGGTAACTATACCGGGCACGAGAGGAATGTCTTGCTCAAGGCGCGAGGCCTTTCTTCTACGGCTGCAGAGAACTTAAGAAAAAGAGAGACGAAACTTCTACAACCATGCAAGAACTGACTAAGCGTCTTCAAGGGGAATCTCAGCGGTGAAAGAAAATCCGTCTTCCGATTAACAAACGTCCTCATTTGCGATGGCAAAGTCATAAACCAGTAATGGAATATGTGACAAAGAGTAACTTACGCATACATGTAATGTATGAAACATACAAAGGAACGGAGACAACGCCCAGAATTATATCTTTCTGCCTCTAATTTCGTAAATACCATGAAAGTGTGCAAGGCTGCCTTTCTCGATGATATATTTTTCAGATTTTTCATATGTTTACCAATTAGCCTGCTGTTTCTAGATTTAGAACTTACGCTCTTCATTTTATCAAATTCAAAATCAGATCATTAAGACTGATTTCTAAAAGGCCATAAATTATGATAGTTTCCCAGGAGTGAATTGTGCGATAAATAGATGAAAATCAAGAATAGGACTTTATATTATATATATATATATATATATATATATATATATATATATATATATATATATATATATATATATATATATATATTATATATGTATGTATATGTATATATATATATATATATATATATATATATATATATATATATATATATGTGTGTGTGTGTGTGTATATAAATATATATATTAGTGTGTGTGTGTGTGTGTGTGTGTGTGTGTGTGTATATGAGAGAGAGGGAGAGAGTGAAACAGTAGTTACTGGTATTATGTTAACCTTACCTACTCCCAGCCACCTGGGAGTAGGTAAGGTAGGTAAGCCATCTCTATTTTTAGAGATATTTGAATCCACTTACTCTGGACTTACAGCACATACTTGAAGTATCAATTGTTATGCATATACCAAGTCTATTATATATACACATATACATATATATATATATATATATATATGTATGTATATATATATATATATATATATATATATATATATATATATATATATATATATATATATATATATATATATATATATATATATATATATATATATATATATATATATATATCATAATTAGCAAGAACTCGCTAGCAAATTGCTTCCCCCCTTTTTTTTTTGTTGTTTTCATTTACTGTCGGCCGATCGATATTTCGCACGGTCAGAATACAAGGGATTAAAACCAATTGTAGGCCACTCCCTTTAAGTAGATAATTTCTGAGGCAAAAGAGAATCTGTCTGGTTGTCCTTTTCAGGCAAAAAAACCCCTGTGGGCATCAGCTGAACATGACTCAACCCCCCATATGTGTTGGACGTGCCCCCTGCCCCATAGGAGGAGATAAAAGCGGAAACCAGGCCGAGGTTCACTCTCACACGTGTGCTGGAAGAGAGGGTGTGAAGAAGTCCCCAAAACACCACCATGCCCTGGCCCATCGATGCCCTTAGCTACTAACCACGTGGCCTTTCAAAGTATACTTTTCCCCTGTGCACTCCGGCCCAAAAACACGTGTTCCCTTGGATGCTGGCCGGACCGATGACCCACTCCATTTGCTTGGAGTTTCGAGAAGCCCCCATCGCCTTGCCCTTTACTGAAGCCCTTGCATCTCACCACGTGGAGGAAAACTCGCCCTCGGAAATCGCAAGTCATCCACAGACCGCTTTCTGCGCTGGAACCAAATCTGTCTTACGGTAAAGTACCCTGGAAAGACCTCCATTCAGTCACGCTTTTCCTCGTAACATTTACGTAATTTGAGTGCCAGTAATCACCGAATCTCTTGTCAAATGTCCGTGCTCCTCGAGTGTCGGCAGTGCTAAGCTTATTATTAATTCATCGAAGCCCCTTGGCACCCTCAGTGCAGCTTCGAATTCATTATTCTTTGTCTAGTTTCATTACTGGCGTATAATGTGCATATCTCTCATTTCAGAGGGACCCTATATCGTGGAAGCTTCTTGGACTGTGTCTGGAATCCCCCCAGTTTCATTCATCCCGTAGGAATCCCCTTCAGGATCAATAATCTACTTGCATTCCTCTTTCCCGTACTAATGTTATTTATGTAAATACACTCCTGCAAGTTTGCCCACGTGTCTACGTAATATTGTCCTCAGTAGTAAGAGCCTTACGCTCATATGAAATTCCCGCTTTTCCTCTTGTTTTATGTTTCCCTGGTCCCCACGAAGTCGGGATCACAAGGCTAAATTATCGGAAATTGTTGCTACCTGTCTCACAGAGAATATTTCACACTATATATATATATATATATATATATATATATATATATATATATATATATATATATATATATATATATATATATATATATATATATATATATATATATATAATTGGTCGGTAGACGAGTCCAAATCCTACTTATAAGCTCAAGTTCAGTGATCTCATTTAACGTTCAGTCACAGTATTTATATACATCACGTGGAAAAGTTATCATTTTTATAAATATATATTTCTATACCTCTTGAATTGTATATACGTAAGAATACTGATCTATTTCCCTTTATTAAAGTACAAATATAATTTGCAAGCCAAGCTAGAAACGTGTTTTAGAAGCGTTTCCATCAAATACTGTTAACACCCTACCGCAGCACTAAAAAAAAAATATATAAAAAAAAAGTTCATGAAATCCTTTAATAATAGGTATTCGGATGACATGCTCTCTAAAGTGACGTTCATATTACCATACAAATCGACCACCGGCCAATTAAATACATGTATATCCCCGGCTATTCCGGAAAAAGGGGACGAAATCAGAGGGATTCCAACCTTTTAATAGAACCAATGAAATCTCCCCGACAGGGAGTCGCAGCTTGCTCCCACATTCTGGACTTTTCCTTTTCGACAAAATCTAATTTTATCTGTAAAATTTTACACTTCAGAATTATCAAGTGCTCTCTCTCTCTCTCTCTCTCTCTCTCTCTCTCTCTCTCTCTCTCTCTCTCTCTCTCTCTCTCTCTCTCTCTCTCTCTGCTTTCCAGTGATCAATTATGTGACATATTTTCATCATTAATTAGGCAAAATGAACTTCATAAGCCTGAAATCATTCCAAATATTTCTGAATTAAAATCCTCGTGTAGCGCTGCATGGAACCACTGACCGGAAATAAACAAAACAATGAATATTCATTTCATAAAATCCCTCCCGCCCTCATCCTTTAAAGCGCCGCAAAATGCCTCTTTGTCTGATGCGAATACGTGATACGCACATGAACGTAACTAAGTATGAGGGGGTCATCAACATGCATGTTAATATATGTATACACACCTACTGGCATTTACACATGCCCCAACTGTTTACACGTAAGTACGTTCAAAGCCGTTCCGTATATGAATGTAAACACTGGTTATGCCCTCCGCAGTAACTGAAATGAAGACTACATCGATATGGGAGGAGGTTCTATTCAAACAGCAAAATTGTTGCTGTCGGATGAAGCTGACTCTGTGCTAGTAGAGTTATTGCTCATCGAGTAGCACTTTCAGGAGTAGAAAAAAAGACAGCGTCTATGTGGCCCTGAATTCTTTGAAAGCAAGGAACAGCAATTCCCGCATTTCTTCTTTTCCTTCTCATTCCCGGTCTTCCTAAAACCACATGTTCTACAGCTGATTCAACATCGTCACTCAAACCGCGCTGAGCGTCAACTGACAACCGCGTAATCACAGAGGGTCTAAATCCGTCTTTAAACTGAAATCCCTAACGATGATATAGCATTTTCGTTCTCTTGCGTCCGTCTGTTGACTGCCTAATACGCATTTTGGCTTTCGAAGGTATTTATGAGTACGAATGATCTAAGTAAGTAAGTATATCTTAGTTTTACCAGACCACTGAGCTGGTTAACAGCTCTCCCAACTGGTATGATATCCACGGCAACTGTAAATGATGTTAAATACGAAAGTTAACATTAGAAGCAAAAGAATGGGTCAAGAAGTCCAACTGAAGTCACATCAGTAACTGAAAGCCCAACAAACAGAGACCTTCAAAAAGAAAAACACAACGAAATGAATCTGCGTTATCACCTACAAAACAACCTAATCGGCAGCAACATCGATAACACCACCGTCCGATGAAACCATCCCGAGGAACAACGAAAAATCCGGAGGGCCAAACAAACAGCCACATAAATCTCCCCGACCGCCTGCTTATATCATCCTATGTGGGCCATCGTTCGCCCAAACATATCGCACCTTTACATAACCTCGGAGCTCGTAATCCTACAACTTTATCATGCAACAGCTGAAAAAAAAACACGTTCACATATACACGTACAGTACAAATGACCCCACCACAAAAAAAAAACATTATAAAGCATAGGGCGATTCTAATAAACAAAGAAAATAAATAACAAGATAATACTACATGCAATTTTGCAACAATTTCTGCTCCTTTGTCATGCACGGCTTAATACATTTCTTTCTTTGACTGAGGGAGTCCTCAGGTTTTGCGTGAATTTTCTTTTCTTTTTGTTTTCTATTATTACTGTCAATTCAAGGGCTTGTTCCCCTGGAAATATGCAAAATGCAATCTCTCTCTCTCTCTCTCTCTCTCTCTCTCTCTCTCTCTCTCTCTCTCTCTCTCTCTCTCTCTCTCTCTCTCAGCAACAAGTACATCTCCCAGGCACGAAAACCAAAAACAAAATATAACCAAAGTTGCAACACAGGGATCTCTCTATTGGCTTTCAGCACGCCCACTAGATACACTGGAATTCACACCAATAAAAACTAATCGTCTGCAGCAACAAACTATAAGAAAAATAATGAAGAAACTCATTTGTACTTAATGCCTTGATGTGAATAAATATTGAAGCAGTTATGCTAACTTTACCTTTCCTTGAAGATCTCCATCTGTTAAGGAATGGTCGTCACGTCACGCCTTACCTGAAATATTGAATACAGAATCAAATTAGAATGCATGATTAATGCCAAAGTCCCCCCCCCTAATATGTTTTGTACAAAAACTTAATCATAAGGCTTTACTTGATATGATCAACGACAGACTATTAAATAGTTCCTACTAAATAGTTCACAAGACTACAACAGATGTTTGTTTGGAGACAGCTCCTCATGAAAAGTATTAAGTGAACACCCATCTCCTCCAAAAATCATAACACGTGTTAAACCACTGTTTTCCAAGTCAAGCAAATTTCTTTTCATGCTACATCGATAGAGTGACAATCTTTCTGTCTTAAGTTGTCTCCGGAAACGGTCATTGACCGGTGTGACACACACATTAAATTCTGCCATTTTAATCTTATCAGAAATACCATCACAGATTTTACAGGGACGTATCATATGTCGTTCACTGAAAAATATATCAGTTCAAAGGTCAAACGTCTGAAGCTGTTTTGAATCTATCTCAATGGTTATAGGAACCAATCTAGACAGATAAACTCTTGGAAATTTTCAAAAATATGACCACTTCCCTTCCTCAGATCTTAGCCTCGATTTAACTGACCTCACATACCCATATCATATCTTATTCATTCCTTGCTGCGTATGTACATCCTTCTCTTCTGATTCTCTGGATGCAAGTTCGAGTCCTGCTACCGGACACCAGAGTTACTTCATATTCTTGCATTCGAATCTACGGCTTTGTAATGACAACCGCCTCCAAAAAGTGTGAAGAATTCGAGAAGAGGCATTGTGATTATTACAATTACATAAGAATCTTCCTAAAAGTGACTAGTACACTCTATATGTGTGTGTGTATATATATATATATATATATATATATATATATATATATATATATATATATATATATATATATATATATAAACATGTTTAGAATGCATATTGAAGAGCATTTTTATGAAGATATCAGAGCTTGTATTAAAACCTGTAGATACAATGGAAACTGGTCTGAAATACAAGTGGGTCTCTGAGAAGACTGTAATGTTTCGTGAATATTAACAGCTTGAGTGATGAAAGCGGCCAATGAAAAGAAATAAGCTGGAGGCGCATGTTACTGGGAAAGGAGGACTCGTGAATGAAGTGTGATTGTAGTTGAAGTTTGCAGACGATACAGCGCCGCCTGGCGACAGAGGGTAAAACCTGCAGATACTGCTAAAAATTTGAAAACCCTTGTAAGATGAGAGAATTGAAATTAAATGCTAGCAATAGTAAGGTTGCTGGGTAAACAGACCTAGAAAATGTAAGGTGGCTGGGTAAACAGACCTAGAAAATATTGGTCCGTGGAAGTTAGTTTGGAAGGTGGAATAATGAAGGTTGCTGTTTTGTATCAATGCTTAAGTTGAATGTTAGAGGAGTATACTGATGTGGAAATTGTTAAAATGGTAAGTGACAAATACTGAGATACGATAAAACATGTGGTAGAAATGCTAGCGATGTCTTTGTGGTCTACTAACATTGAGAAGAAGCGAAAGCTGAGTTGAGAAGAAGCGAAAATATGTAAACATGGCTGACTTCGAGGTAAAAAAAAAAAAAGTTCACAGATGATTGTGGTGGTCAAGTCACATGAAGAGAATGAAGGACTGTAGGTTATTTTTAAAGGTTTATAACTTGTAAAAATGCAGCGAGACTGAAAAAGTGCGTTGCAATGGATCGTTGCGCAGGTGATGAGCCATCTGTGTATGTACAGTAGGCTGTTGATATTAAGAAAGCATTCCGCACAAAGAAATTTTATCCTTCATGCAGAGGTTAAAGAATAAAAGTAGCATCAACGATATTTTGTCTATCCCACGAGGTGTCCACTATTAAAGAAAATAGTTTAATATAACAGCACCTCGAAAGCAAAGTGGCAACACTGTTAGGATTAACTGCATAATATCTAATAATACGTGGTAGATGATACATTCTGGGAAGAACTTGGAAAACAAGAATGATCAAAATTATGAAACATACTACACGCACTATGAGCTCATGGAACGACTATACCAATCATATCAGGGATAAATAAAAATTTGTTAGAACTCAGATATTTTGTCCGACGATTTAAGAAGCGAGCCGGCTGCTGAAAACCATGAGTAAAGAGTCAATATTCAAAACATGGAAAAATCAAAGAATTTGAGCATTTCCTTATGACAGTAAAATCTCCAAAAATATTAAAACTCTTTGAAGAGAAGATAGACAAGATGTGTTTCTCATAAGTGAAGTTTCAGTCGAAAAGACATAGAATCTTAAATGAACTGTGCATGGTTACAGAAATACTGTCAATGAAAAGATATGGATCGGGAGGACGCCGTGTCCTAGATTTTTGTTAGTTAAACTTCATTTCCCGTAAAATGTACCTTGCACTGATTCCAGCTAGAATTCTTTTGAGGTTTAAAAACACAGGCTTATACTCAGGAGACGGGATCTATGCCAAGAGAGTAGTATCATCTGCTTTAAACAGCAATTCTTTTCAAGGCCAAACCACGCACCTCAAGTATATAATATAAAAAGGAAAGGGAACAGGACAGTACCTTGAGGAACACCCGAGATCACACTCCCGTAGTCACTATAGTGCTCATCAACAATTGCTCTCGCAATCTATTAGCTAAACATTCAGTAACATCACTAAGAAATGGTCCACCAAATCCAACCTGTCTGTCCAAGTTGGGAAACAGTGGTCCCTGGCTAAAATGGTCAAAAGCTGCGCCACAGTCAAGACCACTCATACGAATTTCATGACCAGCATCTAGTGATTTCTGCACGACACTGGAAACTGAATGACGATGATCGAAGCACCCATGTCTTTGCAAAAGACTACGAATATATATATATATATATATATATATATAATATATATATATATATATATATATATATATATATATATATATAATATATATATATATATAATATATATATATATATATATATATATATATATATATATATATATATATATATGTATATATGTGTGTGTGTGTGTGTGTGTGTGTGTGTGTGTGTGTGTGTTTGTGTGTGTGCGTGTGTGTACAGATATATATACATATGTATATATACTGTATATATACAGAGAGAGAGAGAGAGAGAGAGAGAGAGAGAGAGAGAGAGAGAGAGAGAGAGAGAGAGAGGTTCTAATCACAATATCAGAAAAGAGCAGCAGAAGTAGCAAGCAGCTCCTTCTTAGTTGATGGAACGAGGTCAGAGGTCCACACCAGGTTTCTTATTCCCTTTTACCATGCTAAAATGCCGCATTTAAGCAAAGGCCCGAGCTCGCAGGCTAAGGTCGACCAAATATAACTCAACAAACGGCGTATCATACATGGCTGAGTTGGCAGAAAAGCCCAGAAATATTGTATATAAGCAATTTGAGTGCTTGTTTAAACATTTTTTTTTTTAGTTATTTAAGAAAATCAAGAGAGTTTTCCTCATACCAAAGTTATCATTTGATGCCACCCATGTTCCTAAGTTGTCTAGTCACCTGAATGTGCAGTCCTCCAAAAACCCTTCCTGGACACGCGAAAAAAGTGACGAATAAAATCTAATGGATAATTGTCGTTTTATAAACAAACGAATATCAAGCTGTTTCCCCTTTCCCATATAAATGGAGATAACCACAACCCTGACAAATTCCATAGCAAACAGAAGTAAAATTACAACTACTGAATAATGCATTATGCTGCATTCTGCTTCTGTATTTCAACAGAAAATACGGGTCATCGGATTTTTACCCACTGGAAAAAAGTGGTGTGCTATTACTAATGTTTGGATGCCACCATAATCACATTATTTACGAAAGAACTAACGATGCAGATTTACCCAACAGTGGCGCTATTCGGAATGACCAATGCGTGCGTTAAGCTAGATAGGGGAAGCTTACTGCTTTTTGTAAATAATGCCATGAGAGCAAATGAATACAGGACCTTTCAAATGTTGGTCTTCACATCGGGCTATTTTTCTATAATCTTTTTTAATACGACAAAGACTACGGCCCGGTCGTCTTAACATTTCTTCCTTTAAACAGTCCGTGGCCCAAGAAACATATGGCCCACAGTGCTCACCGGAGCTACCTAGCTACACTTGCAAGGTTATGAATGGGAGTTTTTCTATACATTCCTACGCAAAATATCTAACCCATATTGTGCCGCCATCCTGACCCCTTACTCCAGGGTGCTTCGTGTCAAGTTTAGCTAAAACTGATCCAGTGATTCTGGAGAAATCGACAATTGTGGCAAGTTGAGTTAAGAACGAACGCAGGAAGAAAAAATAAAAGTCTCATCACGAAAGAAATTGCATATGAAGCAAACGCGTACGTAAAACGGCGCGAGACAGGGTTTGCAGCCACATGGAAATGAGGAGCCC